>NC_069500.1:213352791-213370291 GCF_027579735.1 Bombina bombina
CAAATATGGAGCAGGGCATTTATTGTTGACTGGCTCTCTGGGATTTTTTCAAACACCCCCCCCCCAGCCTTTCCTGATCTGCAAATCTGTGACTTCTGAATGTAAGATGTTCTTGTGAGTAATGCACCTTTTTACCTTTTCTATTACTACTTTCCTCTTAAGGACATGACGAGTCCACGGATCATCTTCATTACTTATGGGATATTCTCCTCCTTTCTGCAGGAGGCGGCAAAGAGCACCTACAGCAAAGCTGTTAAATTGTCCCTCCCTTCCCCTCCAACCCAGTCATTCTCTTTGCCTGCGTTAGTAATAGGAGATGGCAAAGTGAGGTGTTAGAAAAAGATTCTTCAATCAAGAGTTTGTTATTTTTAAGTAGTGCCAGAATGTACTACTTTGCTCTGGGGTGTAGCCTAGACATAATCAGTCTCTACAGTAGGGCTTTTTGGTGGCTTTAAAGTATTAGGAACTGGTGGGATATAATTCTCACTGCGCCTCCTAAGATGTTGCTGCTCCATTATAGATAGCCTAAGCGCATGGTAACTCAGGCTGATCTGCTTCCACAGGGCTATGAGAGGGAGAAATAGGATCCTCTTACACCTGATGGATGACCCTGTTATCAGGCAGCATGTAAGTAAGTGCTATTTGATTTCTCATTCTGGAGCTACAGGCTGAGTGATTATGGCACTTTACTTTTCCTAGTTTTACACTTGTATTAGGCTGCTAGGGCAGCTCCAGGACAAAACTCCTCTTATTGAGATACAGGGGTTATCTTGTGGCAAATTGAGTACGTACAGGCACTGGGGAGACTGTTTTTATTATTTTTATTACATGTCGCAATGGAGTTTGTGTTTTTAGTATGGATACCGGGCTAGCTTAACTTATTTGATGTACGCCCACGATGGGCGGCAAGCAGTGTGTTCTATTTTTCTCCTCCGGTCCTCTGATATCATCCGGTTGGAAGGTCGATCGCTTGTTTGGTGGCAGGTAGGCACCTCAGCAGGCTGCTGAGGTGTAGATGTGTCTGGAAAAGTGTTAACTTTGTATTTTTTCACTATATTATAAAATGGATGTAAAAAATTTTGGATTTAAAATTTAAAGGCACAGGCTGATTATTTTCATAACGGTCTAAGTTAAAAAAATTTATCTCAAAATTACTTGTTGGGGATTTACCCTTGCTGGCTATCCCTTGGTTCTGTTTTAAAGTCACAGTTGCATATATTTTTTATAAAAAAAAGAAAAGATAAGTTTTTATTTTATGAGAGGGGTGGATTCTGAAGCTGATCAATCTGCTCTTTGCTCTATGTGCTTGAATGCTCAGGTTGAACCCCTATTCCCTTTTGTCCCTCATGTGTTGAGAGGGCCTTGAGTTACAAAGAAATGATTTTTCATGAGCAAGCTTCTTCTAAGGCGGATGCTTCTCAGGGGTCTCAAGATGAGATTCAAAGTATTTCGCAGCAGTCTCCCCAAATGTCCCAAGAGATTTTGCCCCCGCTCAAGCAGTGCCATGTACTAATACTTTAGCTTCAAATATTTCCTTAATGGATATAGCTAAGGTAGTGTCTTTTTCTATTTCTGATACATTATCTGCCTTTCCCATATTTCAAGACAGACGTAAGAGAAGGAGTGACCATGGAGTCAGTAAGGATACTGATGCATTGGTGTCATTTTCAAATTTACCCTCTCAAGAACATGAGTTGGAGGGTTTGGAGTCTTTATCTGAGGGTGAACTTTCTGATTCTCGAAGTTCTCTTCCCGTTTCAGATTCGGAGGTGGTTTCTTTCAGGTTTAAGTTAAAAAACCTCCGTCTGTTACTCAGGGAGGTATTATCAACTTTAGATGATTGTGACTCTACAGTAGTAGTGGCTCCTGAAAAGTTATGTAAGATGGATAAATATTTATTTTGAAACTCCCTTATATTCAGATGTTTTTCCAATACCTAAGAAAGCTTTGGAGACTATTTCTAAGGAATGGGACCGACCAGGTATTCCTTTTTCTCCATCGCCAGTCTTTAAGAAAATGTTTCCTATAGCGGACGCTATAAAGGAAAATTGGCAGACAGTACCTAAGGTGGAAGGAGCTGTTTCCACCCTGGCTAAACGTACGACTATTCCTATTGAGGATAGCTGTGCCTTTAAGGATCCTATGGACAAGAAGTTGAAAGGATTACTTAAAGGGACACTGAACCCAATTTTTTTCTTTTGTAATTCAGAAAGAGCATGCAATTTTAAGCAACTTTCTAATTTACTCCTATTATCAATTTTTCTTCATTCTCTTGCTATCATTATTTGAAAAAGAAGGCATCTAAGCTTTTTTTTTGGTTTGAGTACTCTGGACAGCACTTTTTTATTGGTGGATGAATTTATCCACCAATCAGCAAGGACAACCTAGGTTGTTCACCAAAAATGGGCCATCATCTAAACTTACATTCTTGATTATTTTTTACATTACTGATGGTTCGTTGCAAATTACTAAATTAGCTGCAAAGCCTTTTTTCCTCGGGGAAGGTTTCTTCTTTCAAGGTTATCTGCAAACCTGATAAAAAGAGAGGCGTTCTTATGTTGTGTAAGAGCCCTCTCCTCCATAGGAGTGATTGTTCCAGTTCCTACTCAGGAACAAGGAGAAGGTTTTTATTCCAATCTGTTTGTAGTTCCCAAAAAGGAGGGAACTTTCAGACCGATCTTAGACCTCAAGAGTCTAAACAAATTTCTCAGAATCCCATCATTCAAGATGGAGACTATTCGCACTATTCTGCCATTGATCCAGGAGGGTCAATTCATGACAATGGTGGACTTAAAGGATGCATATCTTCATGTTCCTATCCACAAGGATCATCACAAGTTCCTAAGATTTCCAATTTGTGGCTCTTCCTTTTGGGTTGGCCACAGCACCCAGAATTTTCACAAAGGTTCTAGGGTCTCTTTTAGCGGTCCTAAGACCACGGGGCATTGCAGTAGTGCCTTACCTGGACGATATTCTAATCCAGGCACCGTCTTGCCATCAAGCAAAGTCTCATACCGACATATGTCTTAGCCTTCCTGAGATCTCACGGGTGGAAGGTGGATTTAGAAAGAGTTCTCTAGTCCCAAAGACAAGGGTTACCTTTTTGGGGACTTTAATAGATTCTGTTCAAATGAGGATTTTTCTGACATAAATCAGGAGATTAAAGATTATAGATACCTGTCGAGTTCTCCAAACCACTCCGAATCCATCCGTGGCCCAGTGTATGGAGGTAATCGGACTGATGGTAGCGACAATGGACATCGTCCCATTTGCTCGGTTCCATCTCAGACCTCTGCAGCTGAACATGCTCAGACAGTGGAATGGAGATTATGTGGACTTGTCTCCTCAAATAGTCATGGAGAAGGAGACAAGAGACTCTCTTCAATTGTGGTTGTCTCTGGATCATCTTTCTCAGGGAACCTGCTTTCGCAGACATTCCTGGGTAATTGTGACAACAGACGCCAGTCTTTTAGGATGGGGAGCAGTCTTGGGTTCCCTGAAGACTCAGGGAGTGTGGACCCGGGCGGAGTCTCTTCTTCCTATAACATTCTGGAACTGAGAGCGATTCTCAATGCGCTTCTGGCCTGGCCTCAGTTGGCCTCAGCCCGGTTCATCAGATTTCAGTCAGACAACATAACGACTGTCGCCTACATCAATCATCAGGGAGGAACAAGGAGTTCCTTAGCGATGTCAGAAGTATCCAAGATCATTCAGTGGGCGGAGAGCCACTCTTGTAATCTGTCAGCGATCCACATCCCAGGGGTGGACAACTGGGAGGCGGATTTTCTAAACAGTTAGACTTTCCATCCGGGCGAGTGGGAACTTCATCCGGAAGTATTCTCAAGTCTGATCCTCAAATGGGCTCAACCGGAGTTGGATCTCATGGCATCTCGGCATAATGCCAAGCTTTCTAGGTTGAGGTCCAGGGATCCGCAGGTGGAACTGATAGATGCTCTGGCAGTTCCTTGGTCCTTCAAGCTAGCATACCTGTTTCCTCCGTTTGCACTTCTTCCTTGGGTCATTGCTCGAATCAAACAGGAGAGGGCTCCGGTGATCCTCATTGCTCCTGCCTGGCCTCGCAGGACTTGGTATGCGGACCTGGTGGACATGCCGTCTCTACCACCCTGGAGACTTCCGTTGAGGAAGGATCTTCTCATTCAAGGTCCCTTCCTTCACCCAAATCTAGTTTCTCTGAAGCTGACTGCTTGGAGATTGAACGTTTGATTTTGTCAAAACGAGGTTTTTCTGATGTGGTCATTGAGACCTTGGTTCAGGCTCGTAAGCCGTTAACTAGAAAGATTTACCACAAGGTATGGCGTAAATATCTTTATTGGTGCAAATCTAATGGCTACTCGTGGAGTAAGAATAAGATTCAGAGAATTTTAGCTTTTCTTCAAGAGGGATTGGAGAAGGGTTTGTCGAGTAGTTCTTTAAAAGGTCAGATTTCGGCCTTGTCGGTGTTACTACATAAACGTCTGGCTGAGGTTCCAGATGTTCAATCTTTCTGTCAGGCTCTGGTCAGGATCAGACCTGTATTTAAGCCTATTGCTCCCCCATGGAGTCTTAATTTGGTTCTTAAAGTTCTTCAAGGGGTTCCATTTGAACCTATGCATTCCTTGGACATTAAACTTCTGTCTTGGAAAGTTTTATTTCTAGTTGCTATTTCTTCTGCTCGTAGAGTGTCCGAGCTATCAGCGCTGCAATGCGCTCCCCCTTATCTCATTTTTCATGCAGATAAGATTGTCTTGCCTACCAAGTTTGGTTTTCTTCCTAAGGTAGTTTCAGATCGAAACATTAACCTGGAGATTGTTGTACCTTTGTTGTGCCCTAATCCTTCTTCTCAGAAAGAGCGTCTTTTGCACAATCTTGATGTTGTTCGTGCTTTGAAGTTTTATTTACAGGCGACAAAGGATTTTCGGCAGTCTTCTTCTTTATTTGTTGTTTTCTCAGGGAAACGAAGGGGTCAAAAGGCGACGGCTACTTCACTTTCTTTTTGGTTGAGGAGTATCATTCGCTTTGCTTATGAAACTGCTGGGAAGCAGCCTCCTTAGAGGATTACGGCTCATTCTACTAGAGCTGTGGCTTCTTCATGGGCATTCAAGAATGAAGCGACTGTTGAACAGATTTGTAAAGCTGCTACTTGGTCCTCTCTTCAAACTTTTTCTAAATTCTACAAATTTGATACTTTTGCCTCAGTTGAGGCGGCTTTTGGGAGAAAGGTTCTTCAAGCAGTGGTGCCTTCTGTTTAGGTATCCTGTCTTGTCCCTCCCGTATCATCGGTGTCCTCTAAGCTTGGGTATTGTATCCCATAAGTAATGAAGATGATCCGTGGACTCGTCATGTCCTTAAGAGGAAAAGAAAATGTATTCTTACCGGATAAATTTGTTTCCTCTTGGACATGACGAGTTCACGGCCCGCCCTGTCTGTTTAGACAGGATGTTGTTATTTTTTTCTAAACTTCAGACACCTCTGCACCTTTGGTTTCTCCTTTCTCTCCCTAACTTCGGTCGAATGACTGGGTTGGAGGGGAAGGGAGGGACTATTTAACAGCTTTGCTGTAGGTGCTCTTTGCCCCCTCCTGCAGGCAGGAGGGGAATATCCCATAAGTAATGAAGATGATCCGTGGACTCGTCATGTCCAAGAGGAAACAAATTTATAAGGTAAGAATACATTTTCTTTTTCTACCCTGCGATGTACGATTAAGAGAAAAGGAAACAAATGCATTTGAGACATTTTAAAAATGTTGCTTTACTCTGCAGTTAATCAACACATTGTAATTGAACTGGTACTTTAGTGTAACTGCCAAATTGAAAATTGAATTTTATTTGAAAATTACCCGCAGAACATTTTCTAAAACAAAATCTCATCACAGAAAATGAAGAAAAGTTCTGCCTCTGGTAAATATATATATATACACTGCATGGAAAAGCGCATTAGAATCTCTCAGGTTAGATTCAATGCAAGGTAAATTACCTCTTCATTTCTGACGCTGTGTCTTTTGACCGGCACAATGGAGAGTGAGCTCAGACTGTTCTGTGTAAGTGAATGCTGCTGCACAATACGTCTGCTTTGCACATCGAAAGAAATTCACACTATCACAAGTTGTGTAGTGCACTCGTTCACAGTAAATCCAGTTCTCCGTAGATGCTTATAAACGGCCCCTATAAAAATTCCTCACTCCACCAAACAAAAAAACAGTGTACACAGATACACCTGCAATTATTATAAATATATATATATATATATATATATATATATATATATATATATATATATATATATATATATCAATGTAAATATTTGCATAGGAAAATAGCACATCTAGGCAAATATCCCCGCTTATTTTTCCCAGAAATAACTCATATACAAAGTTACCAATGCACGAGATATAGATGAGCTGTTGTATTAAAAGTCCCCTATAATATTGTTATATAATATTACAGCATTTGTAGCCAATCAAGCTGTTTACCTCATCCTCTTGTTGTAACTTGCTTTACTCTCCACAAGCCCAACAAAAGTTATTCTGTGGGAAGTTTGTAGTAGTTCTGTGAATCAGACTTCTCCATTTCCTCATGTGCTGATTGACTGTCTCTTTATGTTCTAACAACTTCTGGGATGTCTAGAACTTGGATTCTATCATATATTCCTTTCCTAAGGCTTGGAGAGTCCTCAAATCATTCTAATTACTAGTGGGATATTACTGTGAAGGGAGGATGTACTAAGATGGTATCTGAATATATTTAATCCTTTAACGGGTACTTTTCCCTGCAAGCAAGGATTAGGGGCCGGGCTATGCTGTGTCCATGTCAATCTCTTTAGTAAGAGAATGGTGGCTTTTAGCAGTTAGAAGTTGGCAAGGTTGTCTTTGCTTTATTTTTTACATTATTGCTACCTCTGTTATAGAAAGCCAGGGTTGGTTACTCTGCTCTTTTTCTACAGGTCTATGGCAGAAGAGAAGGTATCTGCTACACCTTAGAAGTTACTCCCTGCTGGTCAGCAGGAGCCACATGTAAGTGCTTCCCTTCTAGGTTTCGAAGGTACCAGCACTCTAAGGGTTAATTCTCTTGTGGTTTTTATTTTTGGGACTCCTTTAATTTTCTATATAGAAAAAAGGGATGTATATGGGTGCACTGCATTAAAATAGGCTGACAGTATTTATGTTTTCTGGGGCTTGAGAGATATTAGACACTTGAAGCTATGCTCAGTGGTTAGAATCCCAGAGATCTGGGCTTGAATCCTGGTGAGGGTAACCTTCTAATTTTTATTGGGCACTGGGGATAGTACTGTATTGTTTGCCCGCAGTTTTTTTTGTTGGTGGCGCAGTTGCATTTAGTTGCGGTCACGGACTGTTCCTCCGCACTTCCGCTTCTCGGGGGGTTCATAGCGGTGTTGATAGCGGGGTGCGTGGATGTTTTTAGTCTCTGTCCATATCTGCTATGCAGCTATCGTGAGATTTCTAGTGCTTTTTTCAGCTCCTGTTTAAACAACTACAGCTATGATGATGGGTGATCCAGAATAGCTAGTGGGAGTGTTATTCTGGTTCAGGAGGTGGTAAGTCCTAAGCAGAGCTGAGGTATTACGGTGCTGATTTTTGTTTTATTTAGAGAGTTTTTCAGAGGGTATATGATTTAAAGAGCACAATTTTTATTTTGCTAATTTCTTGTGGGAACCAATTTATTCATAGTTATGGATACTAATAAAGAAAAGGGGTTATACCTCCTGTGCAGTTTTGCTCCTCTAGCTTAAATAAAACTTTATTGTTTAAAGATAAGATGTATCTCTCAGAGCCTTCTGTCTCTCAGGATAATGTTGTCCTAGCAATGCCTCAGCTTTCCCCTCAAACGTCTCAAGCTTCACATGCAGTCCCCTGCGGTTTCTCTCAACAACCTCCTGGGGGTGTTTATTTACCTGGGGATTTTGCTGCACAGGTAACTTCTGCTGTTTCAGCTGCCTTATCAGCTTTTCCAAAAGTTGCTGGTAAGCACAATAGAAAATCTAAATATTTGGATAATAAGGGTTCTGACTCCGCTAAGGCTGCGTTAGTCAGTTTGTCTCAGTTATCTGATGAGGATGATACCTGAGGGTGAATTGTCAGACAATTCACAATGAGGGTGAATTGTCAGATTCTGATACTGTAGTAACTAATTCTGCAGATTCAGAGGAGATTAATGTCAGATTTAAGTTAGAACACCTCCAAGTACTTTTAAAGGAGGTTCTTGCTACTTTGGAAGAATCCGACTCGTCTGTCGTGGAGAATCCAAAGAGGTCTAGTAAACTTAATAGGGTATATGATGAACCTTCATCTGTGGAATTGTTTCCAGTTCCAGAACGTATGGCAGATATCATAACCCAGGAATTCCTTTTTCTCCGCCCCCTGTCTTTAAAAAGATGTTTTCTGTTGCCAACTCTATTCGTGACTTGTGGCGCACAGTGCCTAAGGAAGAGGGAACTATCTTTACTCTTGCCAAGAGAACTACTATTCCTATTGAGGATATTTGTTCTTTCAAGGATCCCATGGATAAGAAGCTTGAGGCTTTTTTTGAAAAGTTGTATATTCATCAAGGATTGCAGTGACAGCCTGTTGCTAGTATTGCAACAGTTGCTAGCCAATACCTTTGTGATGCCAACATGCAAGTTCTTAGGGTGGGAGCTAAGATATCCGGTTTCACTGTTTTAACTCGCAGAGCTTTGTGGTTAAAATCTTGGTCTGCAGATGTCACATCCAAGTCCAATCTTTTATCTTTGCCTTAAAAGGGTAAAACCTTGTTTGGTCCAGGTCTGGCTGAAATAATTTCTGAAATTACAGGTGAAAGGATGCTTTCCTACCTCAGGATAACTAGAATAGGCCTAAGGGTCGACAAAGTTCTTAATTTTGTTCATTTCGTAACTTTAAGGGACAAAAGTCTTCTTCCTCCTCTTCCAAGTTGGAGCACCCCAAGTCTTCTTGGAGGTCCAATCAACTTTGGAATAAAAGAAAGCAAGCCAAGAAACCTTGCACTGATTCTAAATTAGAATGAAGGGACCACACCCGTTCCTGTATTGGATTAAGTTGGCGGCAGACTCTCTAATTTTCGGCAGGCTTGGATACACGATGTTCCGGATCCTTTGGCTGTAGACATAGTTTCCCACATTACAGAATAGGATTCAAATCCTGTCCTCCCAGGGGCAGATTCCACCTGTCAAGGTTATCTGCGGACTGGATAAAGAGAAAGGCTTTCTTAAACTGCGTAAAGGACCTATCTTCCCTGGGAGTGATTGTTTCAGTTCTTCTAGAGGAACAGGGTCTAGGATTCTATTCAAATCTATGTGTAGTTCCCAATAAGAAGGGCACTTTCCGTCCCATACTGGACCTGAAGTCTCTCAACCAATTCCTCAGGGTTCCGTCCTTCAAAATTGAGACCATTTGTTCCATTCTTCCTTTGGTACAAGAGGGTCAGTTCATGACAACCATAGATTTGAAGGACATGTATCTCCATGTTCCTATTCACAGGGATCATTACCAGTATCTGAGGTTTGCCTTTCTGGACAAACAATTCCATTTTCTTGCCCTTACTTTCGGCCTTGCTACAGCTCCCAGAATTTTCACAAAGGTTATGGGGGCTCTTCTGGCAGTGGTCAGGTTCAAGGGCATTGATGTAGCACCTTTTCTGGACTACATCTAAGTTCAAGCTCCATCTTTTCATCTAGCGAAATTTCATACAGAGATGTTGTTGTCTACTCTATGTTCCCATGGGTTGAAAGTGAATCTGTTAAAACCTCAGGCACCTCTATACCTTTGTGTTATCTTCTTTTTCCATTTTCCTTCGGCCGAATTACTGGGGGTTATGGGTAAGGGAAGTGATACTTAACAGCTCTGCAGGGGTGCTCTTTGCCTCCTCCTGCTGGCCAGGAGTGAATATCCAGATAGTCTGCCTGGAAATAAATAAATTTATCAGGTAAGCATACATTTTGTTTTCATAATTTTGAAAACAAAAAATGTAGTTCACAGTTTTCTAGCTATTATTAGTGACAAAACTACCACATTTCAATTAAATTGGTCAAGCTAATCAAAATCTATATAAAGTAATTCTGTTTTTCAGAAAATTTTCATTGACATAGTTGGGGTTTGCGTCCAGTTTTACAGCTGACTGCATTTTCATGAAACATAGCATGCTAATGGCTTTTAACTCAATCTAATGCACTCTTGTAGTCTGACATTTACAACTTGTATTACTGTTAAATTATTTCATACAAATTAGATTTTATTTGACTACAGTCCGCAGTGCAGTATAGTTGGTCATTTAATTAATCACTTGACATGCTCAGTAGAGTTATTTTCTGTACATTATTAATGTAGCTGTGGTGCAGGAGTTTGTAAGTAGGCGAGCCTACAATATGCATCATCAGTGATTTACTGTGATCTTATGCAGGAGTGGATTAACAACCCATGGGGCCACTAGGTAAAACAGACTGTGTGTTTTTGGCTGGAACAAACAGGTTTCACTTTTGTTTTTGAAAGTGTTGCACAGCTCCTATTACTTGCTGTACTTGTAATATCAGGTCTATGTTAATTTCCTCTATTCCGGCTGAGACTTGAACCTGAGGAGAGTGTTTCCTATTTTAACTGTCTGGGTCTAGGAGGTGGTGAGTGCCCCAGCCATTGGGAGTATAAAGGTGCAGTTTTCTAAAAAAAAAAATGTTTTTTTTTTTGTGTCCTTCCTGACCTGGAGTCATCTAAATATTTATTGGACTTAGCTATTATGCCCCAGTTATCCGATGATGAGTTAACCTCTGTAGCTTCAGAGGGTGAACATTCTGGGTTGAAGTCCTTAGCGTCTATGCCTCCTGCTGCGGAGGAACCGTCCTTTAGATTTAAAATTGAGCACTTACGTTTTTTATTAAAGGAGGTTTTGTCTACGTTATAGTTTCCAGAGGCCGGGCTGCCTAAAGAACCTATGATACCTAAATTAGACAGAGTTTACGAAGACAGGAAAGTTCCTTTTACTTTTCCTGTGCCGGTTAAGATGGCGAACATTATTAAGAACGAATAGGAAAGAATTGGTTCTTCCTTTTCCCCCAAGTCTACTTTTAAAAGTTGTTCCCGGTCCCGGACTCTGGGGCTCCATTCCTAAGGTGAATGGTGCTATCTCTACACTTGCTAATGTACTACTATACCTCTTGAGGATAGTTCTACGTTCAGAGAGCCGATGGATACGAAAATGGAAACCTTTCTCAGAAAGATGTTTCAACATACATAGGCTGACCATATTTCCTTGAGACAAAAACGGGACATTGAGATGTCAAAAACGGGACGGGGTTAATATTTTTTATTCATAGGAAAAAAAGATTTTAACAAAAGTTAACTTTTATGACATGAATATAAACAATTATCCTTCAGTTACAGAAGAACTCATACAAATTTTTTTAGGTATACATAGAGCTATAACATCTAAATACCAATCCACAGTGTTTTCACAATGTTCCCACAATCTAAATTGGGAATGTGACATGTGTATATTTTTTAATCACATGCCCTTAACTCAATGGGGCCTATCTATCAAGCTCTGAATGGAGCTTGATGCCCTGTGTTTCTGGCGTGCCTGCAGGCTCGCCAGAAACAGCAGTTATGAAGCAGCAGTAACAAAGATCGCTGCACCATAACCTGCCCGCCTGCTCTGAGCAGGCGGACAGACATCGCCGCAATTCAACCCGATCGAGTACGGTCGGGTTGATTGACACCTCCCTGCTGGCGGCCGATTGGCCGCGAGTCTGCAGGGGGCGGCTCTTGTGAGCTGCTGGTGCAATGCTGAATATGGAGAGCGTATTGCTCTCCATATTCAGCGAGGTCTGGCGGACCTGATCCGCACTGTCAGACCTTGTTAAATAGAGGCCATTGTTTCCAAATTCTCCCATATTAACTGATTTTAAATGGTAAAAGTGTAGCCTCTGAACAGGCGTTTGGTTTAAAGATCTGGATTAGTAGTTGTAGATTTTTTTTAGCTGAGTTGCCCAAAATCATTGTTACATGGTGGAAGAACTGAGAAAAATGTGGAAATAGTTACTTGATAATGATAACCGTTATTTATAATGTCTGTACAACCAGAACTGCCACAGCATAATAATAAGCATAATTAATGACAATTAAATTGATTGACAGGCACAGACACTGGTCTTACCTTGGCCGTGCACAATTCTTGCAGAACTTAAACAATTGATCGCTATTTTTGTATGTTCACACTGTGACACAAGAAGATGGCAAGAACTATTTAGCTGGTGATGGTCAGCCGCTAATTCGTTTAATGGCAGAGGCAGATGATCATCACATCAGATGATGACAGATCTAGTCCGACTCCTGTCCTTACTAGGCACTAGCTAGTAGTTCTAACTTCCCTTTCATGACCAGTCTCTCTCTTCAACTCAGTCTGACAGCTCACAACTGAGTACTGACCTGCTGTCACTTGCTTTCAATGATCACGCCCCTAATTTTGAGCGCGGTTGGCATAGACGCGGTGCTGTGGATTATGTGGGCATGGCCACCAAACCCCAACCCTGCAGTTAAAAAAAACTGCCCTCCCCAAAGGCGGGGAGTTTAAAAATGTTTAGCAAGTGGTGTGTGTGCTAAAAAATGACACTTGCGCTGGCCGCACGGTCTGATAACCCTCAAAACGGGACAAAATTAATATTATTAAAGAAACGACGGGACAGGGGAAGAAACATAAAATAACGGTACTGTCCCTTTCAAAACGAGACGTATGGTCAGCCTAAACATACAGGATTTTTGTTTCAACAGGCGGGTGCAGTTGCCGAGGTTGCCGGAGCAGCTACCTACTTGTGTGAATCTTTGTCAGAACTCATCTCTCGAGGATATTCAAGACAGAATTAAAGCTCTAAGATTTGCTAATTCTTTTATCTGTGATGCGAACATGCAAATCATTCGCCTAAATCAAAGGCCTCTGGCTTTGCGGTCCTAGCACACCGGGCACTCTGGTTGAAGTTTTGGTCTGTGGATATGACTTCTAAGTCCAGACTCTTTTCTCTTCCCTTCAAGGGAAAGATTTTATTTGGTCCAGGCCTGGACTCCATTATTTCTACCGTTGCCGGAGGCAAGATAAGAAAAACAAGTCTAAGGGACGACAATCTTATAATTTTCGTTCTGACAAATACCAACGACAACAATCCTCCTCCAATCCCGAGCAACCCAAGAGTACTTGGAAGCCGGCTCAGACCTGGAATAAATCCAAGCAGAATAAGAAGCCCGCCAAAAACAAATCAGCATGAAGGGGCGGCCCCCAATCGGTTTGTGTAGGGAGCAGACTGTCTCTTTTTTTTTTTAGATGCCTGGTTCAAGAACGTACAGGATCCGTGGGTCCTGAAGGTGGTATCTCAAGGATACAAGATAGCCTTCAAATCTCATCCGCCAAGGGGGAGATTCTTTCTCTCGAAAAGAGGGATGCCTTTCTAGGGTGCATTCGGGATCTATCCTCCTTAGGAGTTGTTGTCCTGGTGCCTATCGAAGAAAGAGGTTTGGGGTTTTATTCAACAATATTCATGGTCCCAAAGAAGGAGGGAACTTAAAGCCCAATTCTGGACCTAAAGTGCTTAAACAAATTTCTCAGTGTTGCTTTCTTCTAGATGGAGACGATAAGGTCCATCCTTCTTTTAATTCAGGAAGGCTAGTTTATGACCACTATAGATCTGAAGGACGCTTACTTTCATGTTCCAATCCACAGGGAATATTTTCAGTTCCTGAGGTTTGCATTCCTGAACCAGCACTTCCAGTTCATTGCCCTTCCATTTGGCCTAGCTACTGCTCCAAGAATCTTTACGAAGGTTCTGGGGGCTCTTCTAGCCCTTGCCAGAACTCAGGGTATTACAGTAGCCCCATACTTGGACGATATTCTGGTGCATGCAACATCCTTTCGTCTTGGGGAAGAATTCTCGGAGTCCCTTCTCAGTCTTCTTCGATCACATGGATGGAAGATAATCTTGGAAAAGAGTTCTCTTATCCCAACTACCAGTGTGGAATTCCTGGGTTCTATAATAGACTCCATATCCATGAGGATATTTCTAACAGACCAGCGATGTTTCAAGATAACTTTGACATTTCTTGCCCTCCAGACTTCCTTGTGTCCCTCTGTGGCTCAGTGTATGTAGGTGATTGGTCTCATGGTGTCCTGCATGGACATTATTCCTTTTGCCAGGTTCCGTCTCAGACCTTTACAACTGTGCATGCTGAGGCAGTGGAATGGCGATCATTCAGATCCGTCTCAACAGATTGTATTAGACTGCTGGTCAAGAGAATCGCTCTCTTGGTGGATCTGTCCAGATCATCTGATCCGAGGGACATGCTTCTTAAGACCATCCTGGGAGATTGTGACTATGGACGCAAGCCTATCCAGATGGGGAGCTGTTTTGGGTGCCAAGAAGGCATAGGGGTTGTGGACTCAGGAATCCTCCTCCCTCCCAATCAATATTTTGGAACTACAGGCAATCTTCAAGGCCTTGAAGGCTTGGCCACTTCTGGGTTCGTCCCAGTTAATCATATTCCAATCAGACAATATAACCTCGGTGGCTTACATCAACCATCAGGGGGGAACGAGAAGTTCCTTGGCGATGAAGGAAGTATTTCAGATTCTGGAGTGGACGAAGGCCCACAGCTGTTTGCTGTCAGCAATCCACATTCCGGGTGTGTTTAACTTGGAGGGGATTTTCTCAGCAGGCAATTCTTCCATCCAGGGGAATGGTCTCTCCATCCCGAGGTGTTTGCTGAGATATGCAGTAAGTGGGGGACGCCGGCGATAGATCTAATAGATGCACTAGTAGTGCCCTGGAGGTTCAAACTCATATATATTTTTCCTCCATTACCGCTTCTTCCTCAAGTGGTGGTCTGCATCAAGCAGGAGCGGGTATCAGTAATCCTGATTGCTCCATTGTGGCCGTGAAGGACGTGGTTAACGGATCTAGTGGGAATGTCCTCATCTCCTCCGTGGAAGTTACCTTGTCGCAGAGACTTGCTGATACAAGGTCCATTTATTCATCAAAATCTAGATTCTCTTAGGCTGACTGCGTGGGGATTGAACGCTTAGTCTTAGCCAAGAGAGGTTTCTCTAAGTGTGTCATTGATACTCTTATTTACGCTCATAAACCAGTTACTCAGCATATCTACCACAAGGCGTGGAGGACCTACTTATTCTGGTGTGAAGAGCATGGTTTTTCCTGGCACAGAGTTAAGGTTGCCAGGGTCTTATCTTTTCTCCAGTATGGGCTGGAGAAGGGCCTTTCTGCTAGTTTCCTGAGGGGACAGATTTTGACCCTATCGGTTTTATTGCATAAGAGACTGGCTGGGCTTGGGAATCATTAATGGAACATACAATTCGCCTAGAAGAATATAGATATTTCTTAAGAAAGGACATGGAAACATTTCACAACATACAATTTTATTGGAAGACACAAATGCATATCCATTAATTGTCCTAAAGGCAACTAAACGAAGAAAAGTATAAGGGATGGGGAAATTACAATTTAGACCTTAAATATATTGGGGTATGAAACGGAAAGTTTACAGTTAAATATGAGCAATACAGAACAAATTGCTCTGCCAACATGGTGACCAACATGTGTTTTAGTATGTTAAGATTAATGATGTTTTGTAAGTTTAATAGTTATAAGAAATACTGGATGATGGTATACTGCCTTACGCAAGGAATGTATTGTTATTATCAAAATGTTAAGACCACTGTAATTCCAGTGCATTACTCTGTATTGTATTATTTCATCCAATAAATATATATTTATTTTTTAAAACAAGCAAAAAAAAAAAGAGACTGGCTGGCCTTCCAGACGTGCAGTCCTTTGTTAAGGCTCTGATTAGGATCAGACCTATGTTTAGATCGTGGGCTCCTCCTTGGAGCCTAAATCTTGTTCTTCGTGTTTTGCAACAGATTCCGTTTGAACCTCTGCATTCCATTGACATTAAATTGCTATATTGGAAGGTTCTCTTTTAATTGGCTATTGCCTCTGAGCACAGAGTTTCTGAGATCTCTGCTTGGCAATGTGAGCCCCTTTATCTGATTTTTCATGCAGATAAGACAGTTTTACGTACTAAATTAGGTTTTCTTCCTAAGGTTGTGTCAGATCGCAACATCAATCAGGAGATTATGGTTCCTTCCTTGTGTCCTAATACTTCTTCATCGAAGAAACGCTTACTTCATAATTTGGATGTGGTTCGCGCCTTGAAGTTCTATCTTCAGGCTACTAAGGAGTTTAGACAATCTTCCTCTTTGTTTGTTGTCTATTCGGGGAAGCGTAAGAGCAGAAGGCTACTTCGACTTCCCTATCTTTTTTGGTTAAGGAGTGTCATCCCCTTAGCTTACGAGACAGCGGCACATCGTCCTCCTGAGATGATAACGTCTCATTCCACTAGAGCAGTGGCTTCCTCTTGGGCCTTTAAAAACTAGGCCTCTATGGATCAGATTTGTAAGGCGGCTACCTTGTCCTCCTTACATACTTTTTAAAAATTTTACAAGTTTGATGTTTTTGCTTCGGCTGAAGCAGCTTTCGGGAGAAAAGTTTTGCAGGCTGTGGTGCCCTCAGAATAGGGTCCGCCTCTTCCTTTTTGTTCCCTCCCGTTATTCATTCAGTGTCCTCTGGAGCTTGGGTATAGTTTTCCCAACAGTAAGGAATGAAGCCATGTACTTTCCTTATATTAGGAAGGAAAACATAATTTATGCTTACCAGATAAATTCCTTTCCTTCCGGATAGGGAGAGTCCACGGCCCTTACTCGTTTTTCCTAATCTACTGTCCACAGTTCAATATCTGCTTTCAAAGCGGTCAATGAGGATCACCAGGCGATTTTGCGTTATATAAAACTTAGCTTTTATTGCTTGTCAGCTCACATTAAAAAACTTTGGTATAACATCAACATGACAAAGATAGATCAGCTTTCTCCAGCTTACGCGTTTCGGCGACAGCCGTAATCATAGCATGAGAAAGTAACACACACTATACATTTTTAAAATACCCACCACCTCTTGATTGGATAATCTAAAAACAATTGACTGACTATCTGATTGGATGTTGATTCTGACACTCCCTGCTCTGTTTCAATCTACTGAACTTGAAGGTTACTTTCTCATGCTATGATTACGGCTGTCGCCGAAACGCGTAAGCTGGAGAAAGCTGATCTATCTTTGTCATGTTGATGTTATACCAAAGTTTTTTAATGTGAGCTGACAAGCAATAAAAGTTAAGTTTTATATAACGCAAAATCGCCTGGTGATCCTCATTGACCGCTTTGAAAGCAGATATTGGACCAATAGGGGGAAAAAGGAGTGAGCACAGGTGTAACTCGTCAGACTGTGAGTGGAAGCGGGTTTCCCTGGAAAGACCGAGATCCAAGCAGAGCACTAAGAGAAGAGAAGGAGAAACACTGCAGCGGCACAGTGATTCAACTGTCTGAGAGGTGATCGAGGAGGGAGCAAGGCTAAGTTTAAAAGCCGGACATCGAGACTCCTGTGGACC
>NC_069500.1:213377791-213395291 GCF_027579735.1 Bombina bombina
GAGGTATTATCTAAATTGCCTGAATTAAGAGGCAAGCGCGATAGCTCTGGGTTAAGGACAGAGCGCGCTGATGATGTGAGAGCCATGTCTGATACTGCGTCTCAATTTGCAGAACATGAGGACGGAGAGCTTCATTCTGTGGGTGACAAATCTGATCCACGGAAAACCTGATTCAGAGATTTCTAATTTTAAATTTAAGCTTCAGAACCTCTGTGTATTGCTAGGGGAGGTATTAGCGGCTCTGAATGATTGTAACACGGTTGCAATTCCAGAGAAGATATGTAGGTTGGATAGATACTTTGCGGTACCGGTGTGTACTGACGTTTTTCCTATACCTAAAAGGCTTACAGAGATTATTAGCAAGGAGTGGGATAGACCCGGTGTGCCCTTTTCCCCTCCTCCGATATTTAGAAAAATGTTTCCAATAGATGCCACCACACGAGACTTATGGCAGACGGTCCCTAAGGTGGAGGGAGCAGTTTCTACTTTAGCTAAACGTACCACTATCCCGGTGGAGGATAGTTGTGCTTTTTCGGATCCAATGGATAAAAAATTAGAAGGTTACCTTAAGAAAATATTTGTTCAACAAGGTTTTATCTTACAGCCCCTTGCATGCATTGCGCCTGTCACTGCTGCTGCGGCATTCTGGTTTGAGTCTCTGGAAGAGGCCATTCGCACAGCTCCATTGGATGAGATTATGGCCAAGCTTAAAGCACTTAAGCTAGCTAATGCATTTGTTTCTGATGCCGTTGTACATTTAACCAAACTAACGGCTAAGAACTCCGGATTCGCCATCCAGGCGCGCAGAGCGCTATGGCTTAAATCCTGGTCAGCTGACGTGACTTCTAAATCTAAATTGCTTAATATTCCTTTCAAAGGGCAGACCTTATTCGGGCCCGTCTTGAAAGAAATTATTGCTGACATTACTGGAGGTAAGGGTCATACTCTTCCTCAGGACAGGGCCAAATCAAAGGCCAAACAGTCTAATTTTCGTGCCTTTCATAACTTCAAGGCAGGAGCAGCATCAACTTCCTTCGCTCCAAAACAGGAAGGACCTGTTGCTCGTTACAGACAGGGCTGGAAAGCTAACCAGCCCTGGAACAAGGGCAAGCAGACCAGAAAGCCTACTTCTGCCCCTAAGACAGCATGAAGAGAGGGCCCCCTATCCGGAAACGGATCTAGTGGGGGGCAGACTATCTCTCTTCGCCCAGGCTTGGGCGAGAGATGTCCAGGATCCCTGGGAGTTGGAGATCATATCTCAGGGATATCTTCTGGACTTCAAAGCTTCTCCTCCACAAGGGAGATTTCATCTTTCAAGGTTATCAGCAAACCAAATAAAGAAAGAGGCATTTCTACGCTGTGTACAAGACCTCTTAGTAATGGGGGTGATCCACCCAGTTCAGCGGACGGAACAAGGGCAAGGGTTTTACTCAAATCTGTTTGTGGTTCCCAAGAAAGAGGGAACCTTCAGACCAATCTTGGACCTAAAAATCTTAAACAAATTCCTAAGAGTTCCATCATTCAAAATGGAAACTATTCGAACCATCCTACCCATGATCCAAGAGGGTCAATACATGACCACAGTAGACTTAAAGGATGCCACAAAGATCATTATCGGTACCTAAGATTTGCCTTTCTAAACAGGCATTACCAGTTTGTAGCTCTTCCCTTCGGGTTAGCTACGGCCCCCAGAAATTTTTACAAAGGTTCTGGGCTCACTCCTAGCGGTGCTAAGACCGCGAGGCATAGCGGTGGCTCCGTATCTAGACGACATTCTGATACAAGCGTCAAGTTTTCAAATTGCCAAGTCTCATACAGAGATAGTTCTGGCATTTCTGAGGTCACATGGGTGGAAGGTGAACGTGGAAAAGAGTTCTCTATCACCACTCACAAGAGTCTCCTTCCTAGGGACTCTGATAGATTCTGTAGAAATGAAAATTTACCTGACGGAGGCCAGGTTATCAAAACTTTTAAATGCTTGCCGTGTCCTTCATTCCATTCCACGCCCATCAGTAGCTCAGTGCATGGAAGTAATCGGCTTAATGGTAGCGGCAATGGACATAGTACCATTTGCGCGCCTGCATCTCAGACCTCTGCAATTATGCATGCTAAGTCAGTTGAATGGGGATTACTCAGATTTGTCCCCTCTACTAAATCTGGATCAAGAGACCAGAGATTCTCTCCTCTGGTGGATTTCTCGGGTACATCTGTCCAAGGGGATGACCTTTCGCAGGCCAGATTGGACAATTGTAACAACGGATGCCAGCCTTCTAGGTTGGGGCGCAGTCTGGAATTCCCTGAAGGCTCAGGGATTATGGACTCAGGAGGAGAAACTCCTCCCAATAAATATTCTGGAGTTAAGAGCAATATTCAATGCTCTTCTAGCTTGGCCTCAGTTAGCAACACTGAGGTTCATCAGATTTCAGTCGGACAACATCACGACTGTGGCTTACATCAACCATCAAGGGGGAACCAGGAGTTCCCTAGCGATGTTGAAAGTCTCAAAGATAATTCGCTGGGCAGAGTCTCACTCTTGCCACCTGTCAGCGATCTACATCCCAGGCGTGGAGAACTGGGAGGCGCATTTTCTAAGTCACCAGACTTTTCATCCGGGGGAGTGGGAACTTCATCCGGAGGTCTTCACTCAACTGATTCATCGTTGGGGCAAACCAGATCTGGATCTCATGGCGTCTCGCCAGAACGCCAAGCTTCCTTGTTACGGATCCAGGTCCAGGGACCCGGGAGGGGCGCTGATAGATGCTCTGACAGCCCCTTGGGTCTTCAACATGGCTTATGTGTTTCCACCATTTCCGATACTACCTCGACTGATTGCCAAGATCAAACAGGAGAGAGCATCGGTGATTCTGATAGCGCCTGCGTGGCCACGCAGGACCTGGTATGCAGATCTAGTGGACATGTCGTCCTGTCCACCATGGTCTCTACCTCTGAGGCAGGACCTTCTAATACATGGTCCTTTCAAACATCCAAATCTAATTTCTCTGAGGCTGACTGCATAGAGATTGAACGCTTGATCCTATCAAAGCGTGGCTTCTCGGAGTCAGTTATTGATACTTTAATACAGGCACGGAAGCCTGTTACCAGAAAAATTTACCATAAGATATGGCGTAAATATTTATATTGGTGCGAATCCAAGGGTTACTCATGGAGTAGGGTTAGGATTCCTAGGATATTGTCCTTTCTACAAGAGGGTTTAGAAAAAGGCTTATTTGCTAGTTCGTTAAAGGGACAGATTTCTGCTCTGTCTATTCTCTTACACAAAGTCTGGCAGAAGTTCCAGACGTCCAGGCTTTTTGTCAGGCTTTGGCTAGGATTAAGCCTGTGTTTAAGACTGTTGCTCCTCCGTGGAGCTTAAACTTGGTTCTTAAAGTTCTTCAAGGGATTCCGTTTGAACCCCTTCATTCCATTGATATTAAGCTTTTATCTTGGAAAGTTCTGTTTTTGATGGCTATTTCCTCGGCTCGAAGAGTCTCTGAGTTATCAGCCTTACATTGTGATTCTCCTTATCTGATTTTCCATTCAGACAAGGTAGTTCTGCGTACTAAACCTGGGTTTTTACCTAAGGTAGTTTCTAACAGGAATATCAATCAGGAGATTGTTGTTCCATCATTATGTCCTAATCCTTCTTCAAAGAAGGAACGACTTTTGCATAATCTGGACGTAGTCCGTGCCCTGAAGTTCTATTTACAGGCAACTAAAGATTTTCGTCAAACTTCTTCCCTGTTTGTCGTGTACTCTGGTCAGAGGAGAGGTCAAAAAGCTTCGGCAACCTCTCTCTCCTTTTGTCTTCGTAGCATAATACGTTTAGCCTATGAGACTGCTGGACAGCAGCCCCCTGAAAGAATTACAGCTCATTCCACTAGAGCTGTGGCTTCCACCTGGGCCTTCAAGAATGAGGCCTCTGTTGAACAGATTTGCAAGGCTGCAACTTGGTCTTCGCTTCACACTTTTTCAAAATTTTACAAATTTGACACTTTTGCTTCTTCGGAGGCTGTTTTTGGGAGAAAGGTTCTACAGGCAGTGGTTCCTTCCATTTAAGTTCCTGCCTTGTCCCTCCCATCATCCGTGTACTTTGGCTTTGGTATTGGTATCCCATAAGTAATGGATGACCCTTGGACTGAATACACTTAACAAGAGAAAACATAATTTATGCTTGCCTGATAAATTTATTTCTCTTGTAGTGTATTCAGTCCACGGCCCACCCTGTCTTTTTAAGGCAGATCTAAATTTTAATTAAACTCCAGTCACCACTGCACCCTATGGTTTCTCCTTTCTTGTCTTGTTTCGGTCGAATGACTGGATATGACATGTGAGGGGAGGAGCTATATAGCAGCTCTGCTTGGGTGATCCTCTTGCAACTTCCTGTTGGGAAGGGAATATATCCCATAAGTAATGGATGACCCGTGGACTGAATACACTACAAGAGAAATAAATTTATCAGGCAAGCATAAATTATGTTTTTTATTTTAAAACTAATAGAGAAATATTATAATAATAAAAAAGATTTCTTATTTGCGATTAAAAGCAATCTTGTGTGGCAGGGTATTAATCTTTTTACAGTGTTGCTGAGGAGTAGCATCATCTTATAAAAAAGCTTGTATAGTAAGCGCACGACTTCTAATCTACGCTAATGCTATACCTATAATACATTCTGCAGCATTTCAACGTAAAGAAGCCAACATGCAGTCTATTCAGCCAAAGGGTGGACTCACAAGGTTGTTCCAATAAATGGATTAATTTTTACCATAGTAAAGCAACACGGAAAATATATTGCTCCTGCCAAGAGAGAAAACAGTTGAAAGCAACATAACTTGTTGCTAGAAGAATGTTAATATTGATAGCCTTAATCTCATATTTTTTAGTTTTTGTGCTGATTGTCTTAAAGGCACTTTTACCTTTAGAAACATATATTCAGAAATGTATTTATAGCTCAAAAATTAGCAACATATAGTAAAATGCGCGCATTTATTAAAAGTGTGATTAATATTCTAGGATGACATTTAAAAAAAAAATGTTTTATACATCAGCGGTAACTTAAACATCTTTCTCCAACATAGGTGTGTCCGGTCCACGGCGTCATCCTTACTTATGGGATATTCTCTTCCCCAACAGGAAATGGCAAAGAGCCCAGCAAAGCTGGTCACATGATCCCTCCTAGGCTCCGCCTACCCCAGTCATTCTCTTTGCCGTTGCACAGGCAACATCTCCACGGAGATGGTTAAGAGTTTTTTTGGTGTTTAAATGTAGTTTTTATCCTTCAATCAAGTGTTTGTTATTTTAAAATAGTGCTGGTATGTACTATTTACTCTGAAACAGAAAAGAGATGAAGATTTCTGTTTGTAAGAGGAAGATGATTTTAGCAAACGTTACTAAAATCGATTGCTGTTTCCACACAGGACTGTTGAGATGAAGTAACTTCAGTTGGGGGAAACAGTTGGCAGACTTTTCTGCTTGAGGTATGACTGGCCACATTTCTAACAAGACTATGTAATGCTGGAAGGCTGTCATTTCCCCTATGGGGACCGGTAAGCCATTTTCTTAGATTAAGTAAAAGAATAAAGGGCTTCAACAATTCCTTCATACTTTTTCACATATTCAGTAATAAAGTGTGTTCAGTTTAAAATTTAAAGTGACAGTAACGGTTTTATTTTAAAACGTTTTTTGTGCTTTGTTGACAAGTTTAAGCCTGTTTAACATGTCTGTACCATCAGATAAGCTATGTTCTATATGTATGAAAACTAAGGTTTCTCCCCATTTAAATTTATGTGATAATTGTGCCATAGTGTCCAAACAAAGTAGGGACAATGATGCCACAGATAATGATATTGCCCAAGATGATTCCTCAAATGAGGGGAGTAAGCATGATACTGCATCATCCCCTTCTGTGTCTACACCAGTTTTGCCCACACAAGAGGCCCCTAGTACATCTAGTGCGCCAATACTTATTACCATGCAACAATTAACGGCTGTAATGGATAATTCTATTGCAAACATTTTATCCAAAATGCCTACTTATCAGAGAAAGCGCGATTGCTCTGTTTTAAACACTGAAGAGCAAGAGGACGCTGATGATAACTGTTCTGACATACCCTCACACCAATCTGAAGGGGCCAGGAGGGAGGTTTTGTCTGAGGGAGAAATTTCAGATTCAGGAAAAATTTCTCAACAAGCTGAACCTGATGTTGTAACATTTAAATTTAAATTAGAACATCTCCGCGCACTGCTTAAGGAGGTATTATCTACTCTGGATGATTGTGACAATTTGGTCATTCCAGAGAAATTATGTAAGATGGACAAGTTCCTAGAGGTTCCGGTGCCCCCCGATGCTTTTCCTATACCCAAGCGGGTGGCGGACATAGTAAATAAGGAGTGGGAAAGGCCCGGCATACCTTTTGTTCCTCCCCCTATATTTAAGAAATTATTTCCTATAGTCGACCCCAGAAAGGACTTATGGCAGACAGTCCCCAAGGTCGAGGGGGCGGTTTCTACTCTAAACAAACGCACTACTATTCCTATAGAAGATAGTTGTGCTTTCAAAGATCCTATGGATAAAAAATTAGAGGGTTTGCTTAAAAAGATGTTTGTTCAGCAAGGTTACCTTCTACAACCAATTTCATGCATTGTTCCTGTCACTACGGCAGCGTGTTTCTGGTTCGAAGAACTAGAAAAGTCGCTCAATAAAGAATCTTCGTATGAGGAGGTTATGGACAGAGTTCAAGCACTTAAATTGGCTAACTCTTTTATTTTAGATGCCGCTTTGCAATTAGCTAGATTAGCGGTGAAAAATTCAGGGTTTGCTATCGTGGCGCGCAGAGCGCTTTGGCTAAAGTCTTGGTCAGCGGATGTGTCTTCCAAGACAAAATTGCTTAACATCCCTTTCAAGGGTAAAACACTGTTTGGTCCTGATTTGAAAGAGATTATTTCAGACATCACCGGGGGAAAGGGCCACGCCCTCCCTCAGGATAGGTCTTTTAAGGCTAAAAATAAGCCTAATTTTCGTCCCTTTCGCAGAAACGGACCAGCCTCTAATTCTACATCCTCTAAGCAAGAGGGTAATACTTCACAACCCAAACCAGCCTGGAGACCGATGCAAGGCTGGAACAAGGGTAAGCAGACCAAGAAGCCTGCCACTGCTACCAAAACAGCATGAAGGGATGGCCCCCGATCCGGGACCGGATCTGGTGGGGGGCAGACTTTCTCTCTTTGCTCAGGCTTGGGCAAGAGATGTTCAGGATCCTTGGGCACTAGAAATAGTTTCTCAAGGTTATCTCCTGGAATTCAAGGAACTACCCCCAAGGGGAAGGTTCCACAGGTCTCAATTATCTTCAAACCAAATAAAAAGACAGGCATTCTTACATTGTGTAGAAGACCTGTTAAAGATGGGAGTAATTCATCCAGTTCCAATAGGAGAACAAGGGATGGGGTTTTACTCCAACCTGTTCATAGTTCCCAAAAAAGAGGGAACATTCAGACCAATTTTAGATCTCAAGATCCTAAACAAATTTCTCAGGGTTCCATCGTTCAAAATGGAAACCATTCGAACGATCCTTCCCACCATCCAGGAAGGTCAATTTATGACCACGGTGGATTTAAAGGATGCGTACCTACATATTCCTATCCACAAGGAACATCATCAGTTCCTAAGGTTCGCTTTTCTGGACAAGCATTACCAGTTTGTGGCACTTCCATTCGGATTAGCCACTGCTCCGAGAATTTTCACAAAGGTACTAGGGTCCCTTCTAGCGGTTCTAAGACCAAGGGGCATTGCAGTAGTACCTTACTTGGACGACATCCTGATTCAAGCGTCGTCTCTGTCAAAAGCAAAGGCTCATACGGACATCGTCCTAGCCTTTCTCAGATCTCACGGATGGAAAGTGAACAAAGAAAAAAGTTCTCTGTCCCCGTCAACAAGAGTTCCCTTCTTGGGAACAATAATAGATTCCTTAGAAATGAGGATTTTTCTGACAGAGGTCAGAAAATCAAAAATTCTAAGCTCTTGTCAAGTACTTCATTCTGTTCTTCGTCCTTCCATAGCGCAGTGCATGGAAGTAATAGGATTGATGGTTGCAGCAATGGACATAGTTCCTTTTGCACGAATTCATCTAAGACCATTACAACTGTGCATGCTCAGACAGTGGAATGGGGATTATACAGACTTGTCTCCGACGATTCAAGTAGATCAAAAGACCAGAGATTCACTCCGTTGGTGGCTGATCCTGGACAACCTGTCACAGGGAATGAGCTTCCGCAGACCAGAGTGGGTCATTGTCACGACCGACGCCAGTCTGGTGGGCTGGGGCGCGGTCTGGGAACCCCTGAAAGCTCAGGGTCTATGGTCTCGGGAAGAATCTCTTCTCCCGATAAACATTCTGGAGCTGAGAGCGATATTCAATGCTCTCAAAGCTTGGCCTCAACTAGTAAAGGCCAAATTCATAAGGTTTCAATCAGACAACATGACGACTGTTGCATATATCAACCATCAGGGGGGAACAAGGAGTTCCCTGGCGATGGAGGAAGTGACCAAGATAATTCAATGGGCGGAGGATCACTCCTGCCACTTGTCTGCAATCCACATCCCAGGAGTGGAAAATTGGGAAGCGGATTTTCTGAGTCGTCAGACATTCCATCCGGGGGAGTGGGAACTCCATCCGGAAATCTTTGCCCAAATAACTCAATTATGGGGCATTCCAGACATGGATCTGATGGCGTCTCGTCAGAACTTCAAGGTTCCTTGCTACGGGTCCAGATCCAGGGATCCCAAGGCGACTCTAGTAGATGCACTAGTAGCACCTTGGACCTTCAACCTAGCTTATGTATTCCCACCGTTTCCTCTCATTCCCAGGCTGGTAGCCAGGATCAATCAGGAGAGGGCTTCGGTGATCTTGATAGCTCCTGCGTGGCCACGCAGGACTTGGTATGCAGACCTGGTGAATATGTCATCGGCTCCACCATGGAAGCTACCTTTGAGACAGGACCTTCTTGTTCAAGGTCCATTCGAACATCCGAATCTGGTCTCCCTCCAACTGACGGCTTGGAGATTGAACGCTTGATTTTATCAAAGCGTGGGTTTTCAGATTCTGTAATAGATACTATGATTCAGGCTAGAAAGCCTGTAACTAGAAAAATTTACCATAAAATATGGAAAAAATATATCTGTTGGTGTGAATCTAAAGGATTCCCATGGAACAAGATAAAAATTCCTAAGATTCTATCCTTTCTACAAGAAGGTTTGGAGAAAGGATTATCTGCAAGTTCTCTGAAGGGACAGATCTCTGCTTTATCTGTTTTATTTCACAAACGGCTGGCAGCTGTGCCAGATGTTCAAGCATTTGTTCAGGCTCTGGTTAGAATCAAGCCTGTTTACAGACCTTTGACTCCTCCCTGGAGTCTAAATCTAGTTCTTTCAGTTCTTCAAGGGGTTCCGTTTGAACCCTTACATTCCGTAGATATTAAGTTATTATCTTGGAAAGCTTTGTTTTTGGTTGCAATTTCTTCTGCTAGAAGAGTTTCAGAGTTATCTGCTCTGCAGTGTTCTCCGCCCTATCTGGTGTTCCATGCAGATAAGGTGGTTTTGCGTACTAAGCCTGGTTTTCTTCCGAAAGTTGTTTCCAACAAAAATATTAACCAGGAGATAGTTGTACCTTCTTTGTGTCCGAATCCAGTTTCAAAGAAGGAACGTTTGTTACACAATTTGGACGTAGTCCGTGCTCTAAAATTCTATTTAGAGGCTACTAAAGATTTCAGACAAACATCTTCTTTGTTTGTTGTTTATTCTGGTAAAAGGAGAGGTCAAAAAGCAACTTCTACCTCTCTTTCTTTTTGGCTTAAAAGCATTATCCGATTGGCTTATGAGACTGCCGGACGGCAGCCTCCTGAAAGAATCACAGCTCACTCCACTAGGGCTGTGGCTTCCACATGGGCCTTCAAGAACGAGGCTTCTGTTGACCAGATATGTAAGGCAGCGACTTGGTCTTCTCTGCACACTTTTGCCAAATTTTACAAATTTGATACTTTTGCTTCTTCGGAGGCTATTTTTGGGAGAAAGGTTTTGCAAGCTGTGGTGCCTTCAGTTTAGGTGACCTGATTTGCTCCCTCCCTTCATCCGTGTCCTAAAGCTTTGGTATTGGTTCCCATAAGTAAGGATGACGCCGTGGACCGGACACACCTATGTTGGAGAAAACAGAATTTATGCTTACCTGATAAATTACTTTCTCCAACGGTGTGTCCGGTCCACGGCCCGCCCTGGTTTTTTTAATCAGGTCTGATGAATTATTTTCTCTAACTACAGTCACCACGGTATCATATGGTTTCTCCTATGCATATTTCCTCCTGTCCGTCGGTCGAATGACTGGGGTAGGCGGAGCCTAGGAGGGATCATGTGACCAGCTTTGCTGGGCTCTTTGCCATTTCCTGTTGGGGAAGAGAATATCCCATAAGTAAGGATGACGCCGTGGACCGGACACACCGTTGGAGAAAGTAATTTATCAGGTAAGCATAAATTCTGTTTTTCTTTCTTTATAATACATAAATTATTTTTCTTTTATAAAGGTTGTGAGAGTCCACGAACCATTACGCCTTGGAATTTCACTCCTGGCCACTAGGAGAAGGCAAAGATCCCTAAAACTCCAAGAGCACTTAAAGAGACATTCCAGTCAAAATTTAAATGCACATGGATTTATTGCATATTTGAATAGAAACATATTTGCTATATAAATGTATTGGCAAAATTGCTTCTAGTAAAAGTTTTCACTGTTTTAATGTTAACATGTTTCTCTGCACGTGAAGCATAGCTAAATATTCTCAGTGCACCCACATTTTAAATGATGCAGCTGCTTAGATAATTAGTGGGGCTTGTATCCTTTCAGCAATTAACAAATTTAGTCATTACCAGATGGTACAAGCACCTTAGGCTCTCTGAGCAAGTGCTGTGTTTAAAATGCTGGTGCACGGTGCATACTTAAATACACTTTTGAAACAGCTATAGCTTATATTAGAAGCATTTTTGCAAATGCATGAATATTACAAAATTACTTCTGTTCCATACCCAAATGCTCCCATGTTGTTTCCAAATTTGGCTGGAATATCCCTTTAAAACCCTCCCACCTCACTGGTAAACTAGTCTTATCTTTTGCCTCTGCAGGAGGTCTATTTTCCCCTCAGAGAGCTGCAATTTGGGACAGAGGGGAGTATTGGGTAGTGACACAATTACACCCAGTAAAGGAGTTAGTCACAAGCCTACCATAGGTGTTGCAGGGACAGGTCCCTTAGCCTCCTCCTGTTGGACCCTCGTTATACTCCACACACTGATCCTGTACTGTCACATGTGCAGCATTGGATTGGCTTTCTACTGGAAGCAGTGCTTTTCTGCATATGGTAAGACTGATAGAGTGGGAGCTTGTTAGGTATTTGCCACTCCAATAACCTACAGGCTATTAGTAGATACATATGTATAGTTTAAGTACATCATAGCCAGGAGACATTTAACAGACATTTTTTGAGGCAGTAGGGACCTTCTGTCTATCTAGAATAAACCTTGTTTTTTATCTACCTTTTCTTTAAAAAAAAAATAATAGCACGCGTCGGTTGCTTTCGCTCGGATTAGCTTAGCACGTGTCTGTGTGAAGGTTTCTTTTTGCATGCATTATCTTCTTTAGTGCGCATTAGTTTTTTGCGCATGTCAGCGTCTTTAACGTGCATTGGTTTCCTTTCTCATATGTCTCCTGTTTTAGTTCCAGTGAGCTTTGTTTGCGTGTCGACTTTTTTACCGCACATCATGTTTCTTTAGAGTGCATGGGTTTCTTTGTCTTTAGTTTGTTAGCGCAAGTTGGCTTTCATTTTCACACTTTTTAGGTCCTGTGTAAGTGTGCTGGCTCTACTATTAACCTTCGCTGCCGAACTGTGTCGAGTTAGTGCACGTCGCTTTATGTTTTAGAGGGATTTATTTTATTCATTTTCTGCCATGCTATTTAGATGCATTGGCTACCGTATACAGCTTCTTTATGTTTTCTTGGCTGTCCTTAGCTCGTGGAGGGGGTATAATTTTCATTACTGCAAGAGCTTCTTTATATGTGGGTGTATTTATATACTGAGAGGTTCTTTGCTTATGTATTTGCCCTTTTTTGTTTTCTCTGATTTTCTTGTTTAAATCCCTGTCTGACACATTTATTTATTTTCTGTGGTTTCTTGTCTATGATTGTTCTGTATGAGGGAGTTTGCTGGAGCTGTCCCCACTACTTTAAATGTGGATTCCTTAAAAGCTAGATCCACTGAACATTTTCCTACTAATTTTAAGTATCTTCTTTGCAAACTTATTCTGTTAACTCCCCCAGCTCAGCTTTGCAATTTTTATATGGATCATTTTTTGCATTCAAACGAATGCTGCTCTTGCATCTAACGGTATCTGACCTCCCTCTTTTTAATCTTTTCAGGGTAGTTCTTCAGATTTTGTTCCAGGATTTAAGGATGTTGTGAGCTCAACTGTTTCTGAGATTTTGGTGGCTATCCCTCCTCCAAGTTATTTTTTATTATTATTATCGGTTATTTGTAGAGCGCCAACAGATTCCGCAGCGCTATAGTAAGTAAGAGCAAAAGGTTGATTTCTGATAACCCTCCCTCTAGCTTATCTAATTTAAATAGGTCTAGATATTTTAAGTGTAATGTTTCAGATTTTGGTTTCTCAGAGTTGTCTTCTGAGGGTGAGAGATTTTCAGATGGTTAGGAGTGAGTTTCTAATCAAGATACAGATTCATCCTCATTTATGTTTAAACTTTAATATATTTGTTCTCTTTTAAGGGAAGGTTTATGTACTTTAGGGGTTCAAAGTCATATGGTACCTGAGGAAAAGTCTGTTAAGCAACTGGATTTGATGTTCAAACCTGCTAAATCTCCAGAGGTTTTTCCAGTTCCTGATGCTATTTTTAAAATAATTTCTAAAGAGTGGTCTAAGCCTGGTATTACCTTTAATCTGGCTTTAACATTTAAAAAGATGTTTCTTTTACCTGCTTTGAACCTAGAGCTTCTGGAAACTATTTCAAAGGTGGATATTGCTATTTCTACTTTGGCTAAGGGTACTACTACTCCCCTTGAGGATTATTAAAGTTTTATACATTTTTATACACTTGCTTGCTTTTTGGTGTTATATGTGAGTACACAATTTGATTGTGTTGCCATTTGCCACCTGAGGGTTATCAGGACCTGCTGGGAATATCCAGTCTGCTGGGCGACTGTTAGGTTCCAGCCTGCTGTTAATGCACCTGGAGGTGCATTGGATCTTGTAAGTTTTTCCATCATATACTTGTCTCTCTGTCTAAATGATACTGGGCTATGTGCATATATTTTGTGTCCACATATGGAATCTACACCTATCCCCTCAGGGACATCTTTTGGGTATCCATGGCTATTCCACAGTGAGCTGGACCACTGCGAGGCTCCGGCCTGCATCAATAGCACTATAGGGTGCGCTACCCTTGTGAGTATACACCTGGATTTGTGCTTATTGGAGCTACTTATCTTTGCAATACTAGGCCATGTTGGCGCCTCTGTTTTTTCTTTTTTTACTTATCTAACACCATAGGAAGACCATCCTACTACCGAGAGCTGCCACACTCCTTTGGACTATTGGACATTGTTTTTGCTATCCACATATCTCTCAAGGACATTGTTTGGTAGATATAGTGTATATAGAGTTGTGTATTCACTTTACTTTCGTATTATCTTTGTTATTTGTATTTGGAGGCGCCCCCTAAAAGTGTGGTGTATGCTGGGATATACCACACTCCCATTATCAATACCCCTTGAGGATAGTACTTCTTTCAAAGAAGGATATGAAGTTGTTGTTTTTCCATATAAAGGCTTTTTAGCAAGCAATGTTTCTTTTCAGACCAGCGATTCACATTGCTAGTGCTGCAGCAGCTTCTAGTTTTTGGTGCGATAGTTTATTTGAGCCGTTATCTAGAAAACAAACAAAAAAAGAAGAATAAAATGACACCTACAATAAATATTGAGTAAACATTTTGTCCCGCATTCATTACTTGTGGACTCCACAGTTTGGCTAATAGTTTCTCAATAGTTATTGCTCGTGGACTCTCACCACCTTTATGAAAGACAATGTAATGTATACTTACCTGATAAATTTATTTATTTCATGGTTATGAGAGTCCACAAAACCCCTCTCATTTTTTCATAGATTTTTGATTATTTTTTAATGTATTTTTTTTCTGGCAGAAGTATAGACTTTTTTTCCCCTTCTCCTATGTTTGCGCTTAACCTTTCTTCTTTTTCTTGCTTGGCTATTCGTCAGACTAGTTTTCAGTAAGGTGGGAGGGATTTTAAAGGGCTCTTGGAGTTTTGGGAATATTTGCCTTCCCTATTGGTCAGGAGTGGCATTTTCCCGGGAGTAATGGCTCATGGACTCTCACCATCATGAAAGAAATTAATTTGTCAGGTAAGCATAGATTATATTTTCAGCTCCAAGAGCTATTACCATAAATAAACTGACAAAAAAATCTCAAAATATCTCAAAATCAGAGCATGTTATTGATGCTTCACAGCACTTGTTTATATTTCAGTAATGATTACAAACAATTCTATCTTTTCCTCTTCCTTTTCCTCAAAGTCCAAAGCTAATTATGGAAACTTGCTCTTCTATAGGGTCCAAAAATATATGTTTTCTCTTTTGCTGCTTATTCCCTACTTCCATGTAGGTCTCCAGAAGGCCAAACATGCCTGTTACATATATATTTTTGTACGTTTCACCAATCAAAATGAACAAAAAAGCCAGACATTCTAAATAACTCTCTAAATTACTTCTATTATCAAATTGGTTTTGTACTTTTGATATCCTTTGTTGAAGAGTAAGTCTGGGTAGGCTGATAGAAGCTCAGGAGCATGCAAGTGTCTTTAGCACTCAATGGCAGTGTTTTGCAACGTTGTTTGTATAATACTGCAGTGTTGGAAACACTGGTATTATTATACAGTGCTAGAGACACTTGCACATTGCTGACCTTTTATGAGCCTACCTTAATGTTCTCATTAATAAAGGATACCAAGTGAACAAAGAAAATGTGATGTAAATTTCAAAGTTGTTTAAGGGACCATTAAATACAGTACAATTGCATAATAAAAAAGTGCATAATCAAAAGATGATGTGATAGCACTTGCCCTTGATTTCAAATGAGCAGTATTTTTTCTGAAAAATTACAAAATGTATTTCAATTGTCCAGGCCCCTTAATCATGTGACAGCCATTATCCAATCACATACTCATATACACATTGAACTCTCAGTAGTAGGTGGTGCATCACAAAGTGTGAATATAAAAAGACTTTGATAATGCAAGTAAATTGTAGATAATGGAAGTAAATTGTAGCCACCAATCAGCAAGCCCTACCCAGGTGCTGAACCAAAAATGGGCCGGCTCCTAAGATTACATTCTTGCTTTTTCAAATAAAGATACTAAGAGAAAAAATAAAAATTGATAATAGGAGTAAATTAGAAGGTTGCTTAAAATTACATGCTCTATCTGAATCATGGAAGTTTTATTTTGACTAGACTATCCCTTTAAAATTACATGCTCTAACAAATTATTAATATATTAGCCATCTAATGTCTTGTTCAAGTCAAAGACAAAATAAACTAAATTTTTTGCCCTTTTTTTCATCTTCTTTTTTTATGGTAACATCTTGAATTCTCTATATAACCTTCAATTGTAAATGGGTTTTATAGTTAATAAAAAAAGAGAAAGATGATTGCTTTCAAATGTCTGATAGTTTAAGACTTAGTTTTAACACAAACTTTCATTTGCTCTGTTTAACGGCCATTTCCTTTTCTAAGAAGTAAATTCCCAATCCATTTCTAAGAAAAGAAGCTCCTCTCTGACTTCATATATATGTCATCTTGTCCCAGTGGGTATATAATCTGTTTTTTACATACTTTATAATTATCTAAACAGCACTTCTTGATTTTTAAGCCCAGTCTTTCTATAATATATCTTTTTGAAAGACTATCTTGTACATTTTTGCTCTTTTGCTCATAATGTAAAATAAAAAAAACTGGTAACAAATCCAGTATAATTTTATATTATTCTTTACATTTCATGCTTCTATTTTGTTAGCAATACCTCACATTGTCTCACATCTCTATCCTTATACACATATTTCAATAAATGTGATCAGGTTATCAAGGACAAGAAAAAAAAGAAATTCCCATTAAAATAAGCAAGTTACTATGGAAAATAGATTGTGAACAACATACAGATCCATTTAGTAATTAATCTGATATTATGAAGGAAACAAAAAATAAATATAAAAAGCTTAAAAACGATTATATTCAGGTAGCTAGCGAGCAATCTGTATATTTGCCCCCACTTATTGCTCTTATTTTAAACTACTACTCCATATTTTTTATCTTTTGATACACAGGCTAATTGTTTTTTTATTTTGTGTATGTTTTTCTGCAATCTGTGTATATGTAGTTTATTGAAATGCCAAGATGAAGCAGAACTCCTAGTTTCTTTCAAAGTTTTTATTCAAACTCCTAAGTAAAAATATTGTCTGTTTTTTTTACAATAGAGTTTGAATAAAAACTTTGAAAGAGACTGGGAGTTCTGCTGCTTCTTTGAATTTCACTGATGTAAGTAACGGGTTTGATGCAAGTCCTTGGCAGAGTTGCACCCTTTAATTCAGGTGAGAAATGATTACTTATTAGGAGGGAAAAAAAGGTGTGTGTATATATTTATGTATATATATATATATATATATATATATATATACATATATATGTGTGTGTGTACATATATATATATATATATATATTTTTTTTTATATATATATATATATATATATATATACTTAAATATATACACAGGAGGGAAAAAAAGGTGTGTGTGTGTATATATATATATATATATATATATGTTATGCCTTTACGGCACTTTTTGTGGGCTTCGTGTCATGGATGGTATTTGTGACTTCTCGATGCTCTATTTTAGCACGGTCAAATGTTTGGTTTTTTTCCCTACACAGATTCCAGTTCAATCCCATGAAACGATTACTACAGACATCTATAAGCTATAGTTCTATGTCGGCCCGTTCACACTGCGCGCTGTTTGTTTATGGCCGTTGCTATGACAACCACTGAGCTATATTGTTGTGAGCCTGAGGTTGCGCATGCACATGAGTGCGAACGGACCCGACGTATGACTCTACTGCCGCCGCCCCCTGTATATACTTGATCTGTTGCCGTGGTTACGGCGGTAGCCACGTCCTGACGTTGGATACGTCTATGCGTGTCTATGACGCTTATGGAGCCGATTTGGATTGCGGTGGTTTGGCGGTAAAATATTTTATGTATTTTGTGTATTTAAGGAATGCCGATTTTAATGTTTGTTTGGAGGTTGAGGTGCTCAGTTGTATTTGTTAAGGTGACATTTGACAAAGGCACAAAATATGTGCCGAAACGTTATGTCTTTTTAAGTATATATACTA
>NC_069500.1:213405291-213430291 GCF_027579735.1 Bombina bombina
TTATTTCAATCTCTCTGCGAGATGCAGGATTCTACACAAGAATGCTATTTGTCCCTGGTTAGGGGCGTAAATATTAACCAGAGTATATACATGATTGTTAATTTTACAGATTAATATCAGAAATCTGCCCTCTGGATCATCCTCAACATGAATCTGATGAAAGTGACCTCTCGAAATGTCCCTCTCTTCTGAATTGTATACTGGGACAGGTCAGGGAAGATCTGAATATTCTTGAACTTCTCAGGCAAAGTAGGGTTCTGGAATACCGCCCTAAGAATTTGCTCTTTATATGTGAAGAAATGGAATCTGGCTATCACATCCCTCGATTTCTCTGCCGGTACATTCTTCCCTTTAGGGAGCCTGTGGACCCTATCAACCAGAGTTTCATTAGTGAAGCCCGGAGGGCGAAGCAGTTCGCAAAACTCTGTGAGAAAGGCCCCCAAATCAGATGACGAGATTTCTTCAGGAATGCCTGAAGACCGATCCTCCATGTCCGAGACCGATCCTCCATGTCCGCCATCTTGGTCTCTATGGAATCCATCATATCCACTAAGACTTGGGAATGGTTTGCTAAGTTACCTTGCTCCACAGCCAGGTCCTCTTGTTTTCTCTCTAAGATATCAATATGTTCACTGACAGCGCCAATATCCTTACGAAGATCTGCTGCAGACTCTTTGATAGCCCTAGTAAGAGAATCCTGCAGAGAATTTAGCTTTTCGGTAAGAGTGGCCACTATATCCGATGCTGTGGGCTCTGCCATGCTTCCTTCTGAGTGACAGTTGCTCTCCAAGCTGATTCCCTTATCAGAGTGTAGTTGGGAGTCCGTTCTACTGTCAGTGATCTTTTCTGCTACTGTTTTTGTCTTAAAGTGATCTGCCACCGATTTTTTGTATTCAACATGGTTGGCAGTTTTTCTCCTGGCCCCCTGTGGCATGTTACAAATGGCGTGTATCCTGTTGATGTTGAATTACACTATTCTCTAAATAATAAAAAATTGCAGATGAAGTTAAATAAGCTGCAGCACACTTTTTTTCTTAGTATATGTCCGTCCAGTTGTATTCCCCTACAACCCCTCAGTCTGTAGCGGATGAGACACTATGAAAAGTCCCTGGCCATGTGGACCTCCTAAGTACTTACATATTTATTGGGTAGATCAAACTTGCAAGTCCAGACACCTTTTAATATAGGTGTTGTTTCTGATTTTGTTCTGAGAATCAGCACTGCAATATGCAGGTGTACTTATGCTCCGCAGGGAATAATATACAGACTCACTATCAAATGGGCTCCTAAAACGCCCCTGTACATCCAAAATGTGCTTTAAGATACTCAGGGTTGCGTGGTTGGGGGTCAGTCTACCTGACAGGTCAGTTTTTACACCTGTGATGAGTTAAAGAGTCTTCCGGTACACCCAGGATGGCAGCACAGGACCTACTGTTACTATCAGTTATATGGGCCTCGTGGTCTTTGATTCAAATTAGGCCATAAGCTGGGATCTGAAAATGGTGTCTCGCGCCAGTAAAAATTCTGTGTCTTTTAATTCTTTAATGCCACCAGTGTGCTGGCCGGGAATCTACAGTGATATGCGTTTCCAATTTAGTAAGAGGGACTTATGTGGTGCCTCAATGTTGTTTAGACACCTAGGGGAATTCGTTTTACTCACTGTGTCTGCCTCGGGGTCTCCGCATGTAATCACACTCCTCACACTCAGTCGGCAGCCTCTTGTGTAGGTCTCTGCTCCTAATATCAAGTTGGCAATTCGGGACTAGCACCAGAGCGGAACCCCGGCCCTCCGGCATTATGCTGTACAGCCCACTCACTGCGCAGTTTTGTAGGCCAACGACTACGAGTCCTCCGATATCCGATTAGGTCTGTGTGCCCACCTCTCAAGTATTAATATTTTATAATGTCCACTGAGTGCAGTGGACTCACAGTATTCACTCCGCAACACCCTTCAATGCAAAATATGACTTAATTCGTTAGGATTATATAGATGTAGGCAGGAGCTCCAAGTATATGCATCCGTATAGAGTGGCTGTTGGCTCCGCCCCCCAGAGTGTGCAATATTTTTAGCCTTGTCCAGAAGTGACATCACTTTCCCCATGTGAACAGGCTTTGGATTGCAACACATGCAGCGGTGGCTGAAGAGAAGCCGTTTTCTACATCACAGCTAGGAGCCTGAACCGCCTCCATTGAGATCCGACACAGAGGGAGCGGTAGAGAAGCCAGCGATAGGGCATCTAATAGTGCGAGTTGCAGCTGGTATCGCCTGACTAACAGTTTGTCTTGTTTCTGCTGCACAACGCGGCTGTAGAGAGCAGAAGGAGAGAAGATGGCGGATGACCCGAGTGCTGCAGATAGGAACATGGAGATATGGAAGATCAAGATCAGCTAGCACGTTTGCCTATAAGGTTTAGCAGCCCTACTTCAGGCTAGAAGAGGCCACAGGCTGGGGCGGCGTAGGGATTATTACTATGGTAGAGGACCGTGAATGTTAAATGTAGGATTAGATAGAGTCATGTCTATGCGATATAACTGTTGTCACTTGCCCAGTTAGGTGCAAGGCCTACTTAGAGTGGGTTCTCCTTCTGGAGTCATTTGCTAAACTCTTGTATCTTCAATTAGGCTTGATATATTTTCTTTACCAAGATATGTTGAGTCCACGGAATCATCAATTACTAGTGGGAATATCACTCCTGGCCAGCAGGAGGAGGCAAAGAGCACTACAGCAAATCTGCTATATATGTCACTTCCCTTACCCATAATCCCCAGTCATTCTCTTTGCCTGCGGTGCAAGGAGGAGGTGAAGTTTTGGTGTCTGATCTACAATCAAGATATTTTTTTTTTATGAAGAGTAGGTTTGCTCTGATATTTCTAAAGGGTCTAGCCTTAGCCCATGTCAGTGTCTTCAGTAGGGCAGTGGTGGCTTTTAAACAATTGGGATCTTGTGGGGTACAATCCTCACTGTGTTTTCCCAAAACATTTTGCTGCCCTATTTAGATAGCCTGAGTAAGTTTACTTAGTCTTTCTGTATTTCCACAGGTCCATGTGAGGGATGGCATCCTCTCAAAACAGGTGAGCTTGTCCTACTGCCGGACAGATAAATATTAAGGTGCCGTTATATTTTTCTATGTAGCAGGGAAAAATTTGACACTTATTCAGCTGAAACGCTGTAGGGGGCGTTTTTTTATTATTCCTGTCAGGGTGCAGGTTTTTATGGCAGCAGGCACTTTTAGTGTAAGGAGTTATTTATTTTATTGATGGCTCAGTGAGGATCTGTTTTTAGTAACGGATTATGTACTTTTTTGTGGGGTTTTATTGTTTGTTTTTAAGCCTGTTTTTCAAGAAAGTTGTTTTTAAAAAAAAATGTTTTTTTTTGTCAGCTGTAGGACCGCCCCTTTCTGATTATGTGATGTCAGAGTTTTTTGGCACTTTTCTTCACTTCCTGTAAGAGTGAGGTGCGCATATTTCAGATGGCTCTGCTGTTTAGAAGGCTTCTTGCTGTTTTTGCCTCTCTGGAAATCCGGATTGTAAACGGGATAGTTTTTTTCCTCAGTTTGCTGCGGGTTGCAGGACAGGTAAGGAACCTCAGTAATTCTGCTGAGGTGTAGAGTGTTGCCTAGGGTATGTTTTCTTGATTTGGTAAATTTAAAGGGAACATTTATTTAAGAACTTTTTTTGTTCTGTATTATATTCTTTGTTAAAAGATTTTTTTTTTTTTAAAGTTTAAAACAAAAAAGCTTTTTTTAATAAAGAAGGAAAAAAAAAAAGGTTACATTTTTTATTTGCTTCTTTTTATGTTTTATGGATCAGGAGGCTGTGCAGGATGTTACTTGTAGCTTATGTTTTGACGCCCAGGTTGAACCCCCAGTACCTTTTTGTTCTTCATATATTGAAAGAACTTTATCTTATAGAAATAGACTTTTTGACCCTGAGCCATCATTAGCTAAGGCGGATGCTGTTCAGAAGCCTCCTGTTTCAGTTGTGCCACAGCTTTCTCCTCAAGCGTACCAATCCTATTCATCTGCACATGCAGTGCCCTACGTTTCCTCTCATGCTCCATCTGCAGTTGCTTTGCAAGATTTTGCTGCCCAGGTATCTGAGGCGCTGTCTGCTTTTCCCATGCTGCAGGGATAACGCAAAAGGAAATTTAAAGAAACAGTAAGTAAGTTTTCTGATCCTGAGGTGGCTAATCAAAGTATTTCCTCTCAGAAGTCTGAGGATGAAGATTCTTTTGGGTGTATCTGAGGGTGAAATTTCGGATTCAGGCAGTATAATTCCTTCTACTGATGCTGATGTGTTGTCCTTCAGATTTAAGCTGGAACACTTCTGCTTGTTACTTAAAGGGACACTGTACCCAAAAAATTTCTTTCGTGATTCAGATTGAGCATGAAATTTTAAGCAACTTTCTAATTTACTCCTATTATCAAATTTTCTTCATTTTCTTGGTATCTTTATTTGAAATGCAAGAATGTAAGTTTAGATGCCGGCCCATTTTTGGTGAACAACCTGGGTTGTCCTTGCTGATTGGTGGATAAATTCATCCACTAATAAAAAAAGTGCTGTCCAGAGTACTGAAACCAAAAAAAATCTTAGATGCCTTCTTTTTCAAATAATGATAGCAAGAGAACAAAGAAAAAATGATGATAGGAGTAAATGAGAAAGTTGCTTAAAATTGCATGCTCTTTCTGAATTACAAAAGAAAAAAATTGGGTACAGTGTCCCTTTAAGGAGGTTTTGGCTACCTTGGATGACTCCGATACTACTATCGTTGTTAACCCTATGAAGTCTAGTAAGCTGAACAAGTATTTTGATGTTCCCTCTGTGGTGGAGGTATTTCCTCTTCCAGACCGTGCTTCTGAGATTATTGCACGGGAGTGGGAGAGACCTGGTATTTCTTTTTCTCCATCTCCTATGTTTAAGAAAATGTTTCCTATAGCTGACTCTATTAAGGAGTCGTGGCAAACGGTTCCTAAGGTGGAAGGAGCTATTTCCACTTTGGCTAAGAGGAGCACTATTTCCATAAAGGATAGTTGTTCTTTTAAGTATCCAATGGATAAGAAATTGGAGGCATTATTAAAGAAAATGTATGTTCACCAAGGTCTTCAATGGCAGCCTGCAGTGTGTATTGCTACTGTTACCAGCGCTGCAGTTTACTGTTTTGATGCTTTGTCTGATTCTATTCAGACAGATACTCCTCTTGAGGAGATCCAGGACAGGATTAAGGCTCTCAAGTTAGCCAATTCCTTTATTATGGATGCTTCCTTACAGGTCATTAAACTGGGAGCAAAAATGTCTGGTTTTGCGGTTCTAGCTTGCAGACCCCTTTGGTTAAAATCCTGGTCTGCAGATGTTTCTTCTAAGTCTAAGTTATTAGCTATTCCCTACAAGTGTAAGACCTTGTTTGGCTGAAATTATTTCAGATATCATAGGAGGAAAGGGATCTTTTCTTCCTCAAGATAGAAAGAATAAGCAGAAATTACGTCAGAGTAATTTTCGTTCCTTTCGTAACTTTAGAGGTGAACCCTCCTCTTCCTTTTCCAAGCAGGAACTTTCCAAGTCTTCCTGGAAGTCTGGTCAGTCCTGGAACAAGGGAAAACAGTCTAAGAAGCCTGCGTCCTTCAAGATGGAGACTATATGTTCCATTCTTCCTTTTGTTCAAGAGGGTCAGTTTATGACAACCATAGACTTAAAGGATGCGTACCTTCATGTTCCCATTCACCGGGATCATCACAAGTTTCTAAGGTTTGCTTTCTTAGACAATCATTTCCAGTTTGTGGCTTTTCCTTTCGACCTTGCCACAGCTCCCAGAATATTCTCAAAAGTCCTGGGGGCTCTTTTGGCAGTGATCCGATCTCAGGGCATTGCCGTTGCGCCTTATCTGGATGACATTCTGGATCAGGTGCCGTCTTTTCAACAAGCAAACTCTCATACGGAGATCTTGTTGTCTTTTCTTCGCCCCCACGGTTGGAAGGTAAATCTGGGAAAGAGTTCTCTGATTCCAGCCACAAGAGTAGTGTTTTTAGGGACCATAATAGACTCCCTACTAATGAAGATATTTCTGACAGAGGTCAGAAAAACAAAGATCTTCGACTCTTGTCTTGTCCTTCAGTCCTCTCCTCGGCCATCAGTGGCTCTATGTATGGAGGTAATTGGTCTGATGGTAGCTTCCATGGATATCATTCTGTTTGCTCGGTTCCATCTCAGACCTCTGCAGTTATGCATGTTAAGGCAATGGAAGAGGGACTATGCAGATCTATGCGGATCTGTCTCTCCATATAGTTCTGGATCAGGCGACAATGGACTCTCTTCTGTGGTGGTTGTCTCAGGAACACCTCTCCCAGAGAACTTGCTTTTGCAGACCTTCCTGGGTTATCGTGACCACGGATGCCAGCCTTCTAGGTTGGGGAGCAATTTGGGGGTCATTAAAGACTCAGAGTCAGTTCTCCCTATAAACATTTTAGAACGGAGAACGATTTTCAGTGCTCTACTGGCCTGGCCTCAGTTAGCCTTAGCCCGGTTTATCAGGTTCCAGTTGGACAACTTAACATTGGTGGCGTACATCAACCACTAGGGGGGAACTCGGAGTTCCTTGGCTATGACAGAGATGGCCCGGATAATCCAGTGGGCGGAGTCTCACAACTGTTGTCTTTCTGCAATCCACATCCCAGGAGTGGACAATTGGGAGGCGGATTTTCTGAGCCGACAGAACTTTCATCTAGGGGAGTAGGAACTCCATCCTGAAGTATTTTCCAGTTTAATCCTCAATTGGGGGCATCCAGAACTGGATCTCATGGATTCTCGGCAGAATGCCAAGCTTCAAAGGATTCTGGATAAGATACGCAAATGAGGTTCACAATGACTCACTTTTTTACTTCAATCTGCTTTTACGCAGACTCCCTTTACGCCATAGCATCGCTGTTCACACAGCTTATAAGCTTAGCTGCATTGGAAATAATTGGGGAAACAATGTAACCCCATAATTGTAAATGTTGTATTTCAGCCAGAAATCAACTTCACCCAGCAGTGATTCAAACCTACTCCCAGCTGATGAGAGGGAAACACCATGAAGCAGGCTGTCCTGGGATGGTTCTGAATCACTGTACTGACCCTAGCTAAGTTTATAAGCTGTGTGAACAGTGATGCTATGGTGTAAATGGAGTCTGCGTCAAAGCAGAATGAAGTATAAAAAGTGAGTCATTGTTATTTTCTCTCTCACTCCTCCTTTCCAAACTTATTCAAAAACGTCTCCCCCACACTTCCATGATATCCTGCCCTGGCCTTGCTACAACCAACTATAACAATACTCTCTCCTCTGCACTTTACACTTTTGCTCCTCCCCAAATATGCAAAACCCCATGTTGTCTGCTCCAACCCTGGCACTCTAAGCAAACACACTACCTGCAAAAATGCTCCCGTGCTGCTGAACGTGCCTGGAGGAAATCCTGCTATGATCCAGATTTCCTCCACTATAAGTTAATTCTTTATTCTTACTCCTCTGCCCTTTACTTAGCCAAGCAAACCTACTTATCTTCTCTTATATCTACTCACTCTTCAAACCCTAAACATCTCTTCTCCATTTTCAACTTTCTCCTCTATCCGCCTGCACCACCCCTTCGTCTGCCTTTAGTGCTCAAGACCTGGCAGACTAATTTTTGAACAAAACACTTACCATCTGAAGTAATATCCCAACACAAGTCTGCAACCTTCCATCTCCACCCCCGTCCACCCCCTCCACCACTCTCAGCACCTTCCCCCCAACCACTGAGAATGAAGTGAGTTCCCTATTGTCTTCCTCACACCTCACTACCTGCCCACTTGACCCTATCCCTTCACATCTAATACCTTCTCTGTCTTCTACCCTCATTGCAGCTCTTACATATTCAACCTATCCCTTACTACCAGTTCATTCCCATCTTCCTTCAAACATGCAAAGGTCACCCCCATCCTCCAAAAACCCTCCCTCGACCCAAATTATCCAGCAAACTACCGCCCCATATCACTGCTTCCGCTAGCTTCAAAAGTCCTGGAAGAACTAGTTTTCGATCGCCTAACCCACTTCTTTTCCTCCAACTCATTGCTTGACCCCTTGCAATCTGAGACTGCCCTCACCAAGGTTACTAACGATCTTCTTTCTGCTTAAATCAACGGCCACTATTAAATAATTATCTTACTTGACCTGTCTGCTGCCTTTGACACAGTTGACCATCCCCTTCTCCTACGGACTCTTAGCTCCCTTGAGCTCTCTGACACTGCCCTCTCCTGGATCCACTCTTATCTCTCTAATAGGTCCTTTTCTGTCTCCTTTGCTGACGACTCCTCCTATCCATTTCCTCTGTCTGTTGGAGTACCTCAAGGCTGTTCTGGGTCCTCTATTCTTCTCTATTCACTGGGTAAACTTATCAATAGCTATGGCTTCAACTATCACCTCTATGCTGATGATACTCAGATCTACCTATCCACCCCTGCACTCTCTCCTTCTGTCCTTTCTCACATCACTGTCTGCTTATATGGCATTTCTTCTTGGATGGCCTCTTACCACCTAAAAATCAACATGTCCAAGACTGAGCTTTTTTTTAATCCCCCCCCCTCTAATTCTAGCCCTGTTTCTAACTTTTCAATCACTGTGCGGCACCAACCATCTGGAGCACACTTCCTCAAGCTGTCAGACTTTCCCCTAACCTTACCTTCTTTAAACACTCCCTAAAGACCTTGTTGTTCAGGGAAGCCTATCTCCAAATCAATAACAAATGAATTTCACTTGCCCAATATCTGCCCTGATATAACTCCACACTAACATCATTCTCACCTTTGCAGTCCCCACCTCCTGTTTCTTACCCTCCTACCCATAAAGACTGTAATTTCCCACGAGAACAGGGCCCTTAATTCCCCCTGTATTTGTTTGTTAAACTTTGTCTGGTGTCTTTTTTTATATTGTATTGTACTGTACTTTTATCTTTGTACCCATGGACAGCTCTGCGGAATCTGTTGGTGCTTTATAAAAAAAAATATAATAATAATGTATATATGTATGTGTATATCTATCTATCTATCTATCTATATAAATATATATAAATATATATATATATATATATACTCACCCGTCACTTTATTAGGTACAACATGCTAGTACCGGGTTGGACCCCCTTTTGCCTTCAGAACTGCCTACTTCTTCATGACATAGATTCAAATAGGTTTTGGAAACATTCCTCAGAGATTTTAGTCAATATTGACATGATAGCATCACACAGTTGCTGCAGATTTGTCGGCTGCACATCCATGATGTGAATCTCCCTTTCCACCACATCCAAAAGGTGCTCTATTGGATTGAGATCTGGTGACTGTGAAGGCCATTGGAGTAAAGTGAACTCATTGTCATGTTCAAGAAACCAGTTTGAGATGATTTGAGCTTTGTGACATGGTTCATTATCCTGCTGGAATTAGCCATCAGAAGATGGGTACACTGTAGTCATAAAGGGATGGACATGGTCGGCAACAATACTTAGGTTGGCCGTGACATTTAAACAATGCTCAATTGGTACTAAGGGGCCCAAATTGTGCCAAGAAAATATTCCCACACCATTACATCACCACCAGCAGCCTGAACCATTGATACAAGGCAGGATTGATCCATGCTTTCTTGTTGTTTACCCCAAGTTCTGACCACTACCATCTGAATGTCACAGTTGAAATTTAGACTCATCAAACCAGGCAACGTTTTTCCAATCTTCTATTGTCCAATTTTGGTGAGCATGTGCAAATTTTAGTCTCAGTTTCCTGTTCTTAGCTGACAGGTGTGGCACTCGGTGTGGTCTTCTGCTGCTGTAGTCCATCTGCTTCAAGGTTCAACGTGTTGTGCATTCAGAGATGGTATTCTGCATATATCGGTTGTAATGAGTGGTTATTTTAGTTTTGCCTTTCTATCATCTCAAACCAGTCTGCCCATTCTCCTCTGACATCAACAAGGCATTGTCGTCCACACAACAGCCGCTTACTGGATATTTTCTCTTTCCTTCCTTAGATAGGTAGAGTCCACAGCTTCATTCTTTACTGTTGGGAAATACAACACCTGGCCACCAGAAGGAGCCAAAGACACCCTCTTAAAAATCCCTCTCATTTCCTCATTACCCCAGTCATTCTTTGCCTTTTGTCACGTTAGTAGGTGGCAGAGAAGTTTCAGAAGATTCGGAGAGTTCTGAAAAAGGGTATCTGCCCTTCGAGATAGGACTGGAGTTTTAAGTAGTCATGTCAACCTCTCAGAGAGAGTATTGATGATCTCCAAAATGAGTCTGAAGATGCAGGAAAAAGATGTTCTGCAAAACCATCCAGACTACTGCTAACAGCTCCTAAGCAATCAATGTTGACGAGTTTCACTGCCTGCTTTCTCTCACTCAAGTCCATGTCAGGAGCGCTGCTATAAGACTGTCACACTTAAGAGGCTGTGTTCTGTTCCACAGCATGGATCCTGGAGGTAAGATTGTTTCAATTTTTACACATAAAACGCTATAACAGGGTCACAGTGTGGCTCCTTTATACCTTGATAGGATCCAGGGTTAATATCCTCTAAAGAGGGTTTATTGAACAGTTGGGGTTAATTAATCAGTGTATTAATTATTCACATGCTGTTTTGTATGATTTTTCCTGGGCTGATAGACTGTGTGTTTTTGGCTGGAACAAACAGGTTTCACTTTTAGGTTTCACTTTCATTTTTGAAAGTGTTGCACAGCTCCTATTACTTGCTATACTTGTAATAACAAGGGAAGTACTGTCTTGCATACATAAAACGCTATAACAGGGTCACAATGTGGCTCCTTTATACCTTGATAGGATCCAGGATTAATATCCTCTGAAGGGGGTTTATTGAACAGTCGGGGTTAATTAATCGGTGTATTAATTATTTACATGCTGCTTTGTGTGATTTTTTTCTGGGCTGATAGACTGTGTGTTTTTGGCTTGAACAGTTTTCACTTTTAAGTTTCACTTTCGTTTTTGAAAGTGTTGCACAGCTCCTATTACTTGCTGTACTTGTAATAACAAGGGAAGTACTGTCTTGCACTCCATGTGACTGGGTGTGGTCTTGTTAATTTCCTCCATTCCGGCTGAGTCTTGAATCTGAGGTGAGCGTTTCCTCTTTTAACTGTCTGGGTCTAGGAGGTGGTGAGTGCCACAGCTATTGGGAGTATAAAGGTGCAGTTTTCTATAATAAAAAAAAAATGTTTTTGTGAGTATAACCTGAGCTATGGAGGACTCTGATATTTTAGAAGGTACTCCTTCTGTACTAAATCATACCTGTTTATATTGTGAGGAGGCCGTGGTTTTCCCACGCACTCAATTATGTTCCATATGCCTTAACACCATTATAAAGTCTAAAAAGGGAGACAAACCTGCTAATATTCTTAGTCCCTATGAGCCATCTACCTCTCAGGACTCGGCGTCCCGTAATATTACTACCCTTGCTAATTATCTACTCCACATGCAGTTCCCCATTGCACATCTAATCCTCCATCCGGAGGGGGCCTTCTTCCTGCGGACTTTGCCACGCAGTTACAAATGGCAGTGTCTGCGGTCCTCAGTGCATTATCTTGCTCTAACAAAAGCAAGAGAAAGATTAAACATAACTCTCCTGACCCGGAGTAATCTAAATATTTATCGGATTTAGCTATTATGTCTCAGTTATCTGATGATAAGTTAACCTATGTAGCTTCAGAGGGTGAACTTTCTGGGTCAGAGTCCTTGGCGTCTAAGCCTCCTGCTGCGGAGGAACCGTTGTTTAGATTTAAAATTGAGCACTTGCGTTTTTTATTAAAGGAGGTTCTGTCTACGTTAGAGGTTCCAGAGGCTGCGCTTCCTTAAGAACCTATGATACCTAAATTAGACAGAGTTTACGAAGACAGGAAAGTTCCTTTGACTTTTCCTGTGCCGGTTAAGATGGCGAACATTATTAAGAATGAATTGGAAAGAATTGGTTCTTCCTTTTCCCCTTGTCTACTTTTAAAAAGTTGTTCCTGGTCTCGGACTCTCAACTGGATTTGTGGGGCTCCATTCCTAAGGTGGGTTGTGCTATCTCTATGCTTGCTAAACGTACTACGATACCTCTGGAGGATAGTTCTTCGTTCAGAGAGCTGATGGATAAGAAAATGGAAACCTTTCTGAGAAAGATGTTTCAACATACAGGATTTTTTTTTCAACTGGCGACTGCAGTTGCCACGGTTGCCGGAGTGGCTACCTATTGGTGCGACTATTTATCAGAACTCCATGAGGTGGAGTCTTCCCTCTGGGATATTTAAGACAGAAGTAAAGCTCTGAGAATTGCTAATTCGATGCGAACATGCAAATTATTTGCCTAAAAGGCGGAGGCCTCTGGCACTGTGGTCCTAGGAAGCCGGGCACTCTGCTTGAAGTCTTGGTCTGCGGATATGACTTCTAAGTCCAGACTCCTTTCTCTTCCCTCCAAGGGAAAGATTTTATTTGGTCCAGGCCTGGACTCCATTATTTATATGGTTACCGGAGGCAAGGGTGTCTTCCTATCGCAAGATAAGAAGAACAAGTCTAAGGGACGACAATCTTCTAATTTTCGTTCATTTCATTCTGACAAATCCCAATGACAAGAATCCTCCTCCAAGCCCGAGCAACCCAAGAGTACTTGGAAGCCGGCTCGGTTCTGGAATAAATCCAAGCAGAATAAGAAGCCGGCCGAAAACAAATTGACATGAAGGGGCGACCACGATCCGGGATCGGATCGTGTAGGGGTAGCCTGTCTCTTTTTTCAGACGCCTGGCTCAAGGACGTACAGGATCCGTGGGTCCTAGAGGTGGTATCTCAGGGATACAAGATTGGCTTCAAATATCATCCGCTAAGGGAAGATCCCTTCTCTCGAATCTGTCTACCAGACCAGAAAAGAGGGGTTGTCCCGGTGCCTATCGAAGAAAGAGGTTTGGGGTTTTATTCAAACCTTTTTGTGGTCCCAAAGAAGGAGGGAACTTCCCACCCAATTCTGGACCTAAAGTGCTTAAACAAATTTCTCAGTATTCCTTCAAGATGGAGACATAAGGTCCATCATTCCTTTAATTCAGAAAGGCCAGTTTATGACCACTAAAGATCTGAAGGACGCTTACCTTCATGTTCCAATCCACAGGAAACTCTTTCAGTTCCTGAGGTTTGCATTCCTGGACCAGCACTTCCAGTTAATTGCCCTTCCATTTGGCCTAGCTACTGCTCCAAGAATCTTTACAAAGGTTCTGGGGGCTCTTCTAGCCGTTGCCAGATCTGTCCCGACGGACATGCTTCTTAAGACCATCCTGGGAGATTGTGACTACGGACGCAAGCCTATCTGGATGTGGAGCTGTGTGGGGTGCCAGGAAGGCACATGTGTTGTGGCCTCAGGAGGAGTCCTCCCTCCCGATCATTATATTTTGGAACTATGGGCAATCTTCAAGGCCTTGAAGGCTTGGCCACTTCTGGGTTCGTCCCAGTTTATCAGATTCCAATCAGACAATATAACCTCGGTGGCTTACATCAACTATCAAGGGGAATGAGAAGTTCCTTGGCGATGAAGGAAGTATCTCAGATTCTTCAGTGGGCGAGGGTCCACAGCTGTTCACTGTCAGCGATCCACATTCCGGGTGTGGACAACTGGGAGGTAGATTTTCTCAGCAGGCAATTCTTCCATCCAGGGGAATGGTCTCTCCATCCCGAGGTGTTTGCAGAGATATGCAGCAAGAGGGGGATGCCGGAGATAGATCTCATGGCGTCCCGTCTCAAAGTACCAAGCTACCCAGGTACGGGTCGAGGGATCCCCAAGCGGATCTAATAGATGCACTAGCACTGCCCTGGAGGTTCAAACTCATATATCTTTTTCCTCCATTACAGCTCCTTCCTCGAGTGGTGGCCTGCATCAAGCAGGAGCTGGTATCGGTAATCCTGATTGCTCCATTGTGACAGCGAAGGACGTGGTTCGTGGATCTAGTGGGGATGTCCTCATCTCCTCCGTGGAAGTTACCTTGTCGCAGAGACCTGCTGATACAAGGTCCATTTGTTCATCAAAATCTAGATTCTCTAAGGCTAACTGCGTGGAGCTTGAACGCTTAGTCTTAGCCAAGAGAGGTTTCTCTGAGAGTGTCATTGATACTCTTATTCATGCTCATTAACCAGTTACTCTGCGTATCTACCACAAGGTGTGGAGGACCTACTTTTTCTGGTGTGAAGAGCGTGGTTTTTCCTGGCACAGAGTTAAAGGGACACTGAACTCAATTTTTTTCTTCCGTGATTCAGATAGAGCATGCAATTTTAAGCAACTTTTTAGTTTACTCCTATTATCAAATTTTCTTCATTCTCTTGATATCTTTATTTGAAAAGCAAGAATGTAAGTTTAGATGACGGCCCATTTTTGGTGAACAACCTTGGTTGTTCTTGCTGATTGGTGGATAAATTCACCCACCAATAAACAAGTGCTGTTCAGGGGCTGAACCAAAAATTGTCTGACTCCTTAGCTTAGATGCCTTCTTTTTTCAAATAAAGATAGCAAGAGAATGAAGAAAAAAATGATAATAGGAGTAAATTTGCTTAAAATTGCATGCTCTATCTGAATCACGAAAGAAAAAATGTGGGTTCAGTGTCCCTTTAAGGTTGCCAGGATCTTATCTTTTCTCCAGGATGGACTGGAGAATGTCCTTTCTGCTAGTTGCCTGAGGGGACAGATTTCAGCCCTGTCGGTTTTATTGCACAAGAGACTGGCTGAGCTTCCAGACGTGCAGTCCTTTGTTAAAGGGACAGTCTAGGCCAAAATAAACTTTCATGATTCAGATAGAGCATGCAATTTTAAACAATTTTCCAATTTACTTTTATCACCAATTTTGCTTTGTTCTCTTGGTATTCTTAGTTGAAAGCTTAACTTACGAGGTTCATATGCTAATTTCTTAGACCTTGAAGGCCACCTCTTTTCAGAATGCATTTTAACAGTTTTTCACCACTAGAGGGTGTTAGTTCATGTATTTCATATAGATAACACTGTGCTCATGCACGTGAAGTTATCTGGGAGCAGGCAATGATTGGCTCTAACTGCAAGTCTGTCAAAAGAACTGAAATAAAGGGGCAGTTTGCAGAGGCTTAGATACAAGATAATCACAGAGGTTAAAAGTATATTAATATAACTGTGTTGGTTATGCAAAACTGGGGAATGGGTAATAAAGGGAGTATCTATCTTTTAAAACAATAACAATTCTGGTGTAGACTGTCCCTTTAAGGCTCTGATTAGGATCAGACCTGTGTTTACATCTGGGGCTTCTCCTTGGAGCTGAAATCTTGTTCTTCGGGTTTTTTCAACAGGTTCCGTTTGAGCCTCTGCATTCCGTTGACATTAAATTGTTATCTTGAAAGGTTCTCTTTTTTATTGGCTATTTTTTTCACAAATGATGCCTAAAGCGTAACTAGAAACCACAGGGCCCAGGTGCAAAAATCTAAGAAGGGTCCCCCCCCCCCAAAAAAACAAAAAAAACAAAAAAAAAGTGAATTTGATACATATCTTTTTTTTTTTTTTTTTTTTTACATTTAACACAGAAAAACAAAGAAGGTACCCTGTGCCCACAGTCTGTGAGATGGTCTGACCCCCTATTACTGTATATAGTGACACTGTTTAACCCACCAGTACTGTATATAGTGAGTTAGTGACACAGTCTGTAATCTGCCGGTGAGATGGCTGGCCTGACCCTACCCGCCCCAGTACTTTATAAAGTGACCACAGTAGTCTGTGACATGATCCAGCCCCCCGTACTGTATATAGTGGTACAGTATAGTGACACTGTTTACCCCCTGCCCCCCCCATGCTGTAGTAACAAGGTCTGTAATTTGCTGGTTCCACAAACATACAAACACACACATACATGCATAAATACACACAGTCACATACATACATACACACACAGTCACATACATACATACACACATACATACACACACAGTCACATGCATACATACATACACACACAGTCACATACATACATACATACACACATACATACACACACAGTCACATGCATACATACATACACACACAGTCACATACATACATACACACATACATACACACACAGTCACATGCATACATACACACACACACACACACACATAAACACAAATGGGTAAAACAGAAACACTAACCCCTGTAGTCGGAGACACTAGTCGGATCCTATGGGACTATCTTTTCCCTGTGGCGCCTTTATTCTGAATCAAGAGGTTTTTAAAATCGTGTTATATTCGCTTTGTTGAAGAAACTGTTATGAAGAAAGTAGAAGACAAGCGCATACCTAGATTCACAGTTGCATACTGGTTTATGATACACATAACCACATACATATACACTTAATAGACATTTAAAAACACAAGACATCAAAGCTGGATGCGTGATCCTAAAGTCATTGCAGTCTCTCCTGCATTACCAGAAATCTTGCTGCACTGTCCGCACGCTATTCCCAGTCCGTTTGTGTGGTTATATTTCTCCTAATCGTCACTCCTCCCTACGTGTCTCATCTGTCACCTAAACAAACTTTCTCGAAATATGGAGTATATGTATCCTTTGCGTTCACCTGCACCTTACGTATATCTCTAGTGCCGCCCCTTTCCTAATATCCTGTACTTCATAACGGGACCAATCCTCCTGGCTCACAATTACTTAATAGTAGTTCAATCCGAAAGCGAAGATTACTTAATTTTGCGAAAATGTGAGACAGAATGGATTAATTTACTGGATAGTTTATCCTGGAGAGGATTGAATACAGATTTAGATCTGCAAGCGTTAATATGCTAATAAGATAGAAATGTATAAAAGTCTAAAGGATAGATTCAATATAGAAATGAGGAAGTGTCAGAAATTAGGAATGCCAACAAACCTTTTATTAGCTTTTAACATAGTTCTTTTTAATAAAGTTTGCTTATTTATGGTTTGTCATTTTTATACGATTGTCAATTTAACTTATATGTATCCTGATAATGCAGTTTGCGCATATATGCCAGATGTGTAGATCCCATGTTATCAAATACCGTGGGGGAAATAGCACATCTAAGTATGCCGGTCAAATGCATAGTAGGACATTAACCCCTTAAGGACCGGGCATTTCAGACAAAAACTTCCCCAAAAGACCAGAGCATTTTAAGCATTTCTGCCATCACTACATTTAAACAGAAATATAGCCTTTTTTATATTAACCTATCAAAACTATATACATTTTTTTTTAGTAGACAACCCAAAGTATTGATCTAGGCCCATTTTGGTATATTTCATGCCACCATTTCACCACCAAATGCGATAAAAAAAAAAAAAATGTTTAACTTTTTCACAGTTTTAGGTTTCTCACTAAAATTATTTACAAACAGCTTGTGCAATTATAGCACAAATGGTTGCAAATGCTTATCTGGGTTCCCCTTTGTTCAGAAATAGCAGACATATATGGCTTCGACATTGATTTTTGGTAATAGGAAGGCCGCTAAATGCCGCTGCACAACACACTTGTATTATGCCCAGCAGTGAAGGGGTTAACTAGGTAGCTTGTAGGGTTAATTTTAGCTTTAGTGTATAGGTTACCCTCCCACCTGACACATCCCATACCCTGATCCCCCCTAATCCCTCTCAAACAGCTCCGTTCCCTCCCCCACCCCACAATGGTCAAATCCCATCTTAAGTACTGGCGGAACGTCTGCCAGTACTAAAATAAACGCTATATATATATATATATATATATATATCATTGTTTTAAATATATTTTATGCAGTGTAGGATCCCCCCTTATAGTGTAGGATCCCCCCTTTCCCCCCAACCTCCCTAATCCCCCTAAACAGCTCTCTAACCCTACCCCCTCTACCTATTAGCCACCATCTTAGGTACTGGAAGCTGTCTGCCAATACCCAGTTTGACCTCATTTTGATTTCACCCCAAAAAAATTTGTAGTGTAGCTGCCCCGCCTCATTACCATACCCCCCTCCAAGATCCCTTTACCTCAACATAGGATCCCCCTCATTGTACCTCCTCCCTCCTTCCCCCAAACTGACACAGTTTTTTTTTTTTATTATTGCTTTTGCCTGTACCGTAGCGTAGCGGTCCCACCCGCAATGTTGAGTACATGTAACATTTGTAAGCACATCACCCATTGCTTTTATTAGTGGACTATGACATTCCTCACAGGCGTAAAACACGGTGTTTACTAAATACAGTAACATCCTTTTACAAGTGAAAAATACAAAAACATAAGTGTAATACATTTGAAAAAATTCTCTTTTTCGGGTGACATGAGGTGCTTGGTAAGCCTTAGGATTTTTGACCAAGGCCTTCCTTTTAATCATACATATCTGCCTTGTTTGTTAGCAAAATTAAGGTAGTGTAACGGTATCCATTGTAGTCTGTGTAACATTCTATTGTCCAGTGTTGTGTAAGTTGTACAAGTAAAATATAATAATGTGTAAGTATATCAAATGTAAATATTTAATTTAATATGTAACACTGATCAGCCACAACATTAAAACCACCTGCCTAATATTGTGCTGCCAAAACAGATCTTTTACGTCAAGGTATGGGCTACACAAGACCTATGAACGTTTCCTGTGGTATCTGGCACCAGCACATTCGTATCTCTAGTAGTACTAACCAATGCATTTTTTTTTTTTTATTTTTTTTATTTTGAGGTTGTGCGAAAACAATACAACTTATATGAAACGACATATCATGAAAGCAAACATACATGGTACATTTCAGATTGTCGACCTCTATACATATAGAAAGATACAATTCTCAATATAAATTAATCTTATGGAAAAAACTGGAACCTCTTTTTCTCTATTTTACATAAACTTAAGATTAGCAATTTGAATGGTCACATTTGAGTTTGTAAGCTTAGAGTAGTTTAGCAGTTGGTATATTATAAATGATAGCTAAAGCAAAAATATAATTCTGCTATGTAAATAATATGCTAAAATATATAGGTGAAATTGTGCTAACAACCCGAGCAGACCTGATACACTAGGCATAATAAACAAGGTCAACATCATACAGGACCGCAAGGGTTATTAATTAAAAAAACAATGGTTAGGTTGCGGCATAGGCAAGAAAAGCCGCACAGTTAGCCCTCCTAAATTAGGAGGTATGTTATGAGAGGGGGGGGGGGGGAGGTGGTGAGTTAAATTGTTAAATGTAGGGTACCAGCTAAAGATAGACAAGGTAAACCTCCAGAATATAAATATAAGCAATGACGAAAATGTGAGGCGATCCATTTCTATAGGGCTTTAGATAGAGATAGAAATCCCTAAAAAGTGGAGAATAAAGAAATTGGGTAGTTGTTGGAATAAAATTTTGCATGGCATATTGTGATCTCAAAGTCTGGAACACTTGTGGAAGGATATGTCATACATCACCATCCGTATATTATGTGATGGGAGACTCTAGGGTGTGATGGTATCATGGAACCAGTCCACAGTAGCCAATTAATTATTGCCTCGCTTTATAGCATCGCTCCAGCCCTCAACAATACCTACATCCCAAAAGTACTAAATAATGTGTAATATGACTTATGTTAAATGAGAAAGTGTACCATAAAGGCTAACATAAGAATAACCCATAAACCCGGGTGATGTCATCAACAGCAGGGAGTGTGACAGCCTCATCAGACCATCAAATAACAACACATGGTACAATGATATAGAACAGCTAAGATATTATAGAATATTATAGAGCTTGGCTACTCAAATACCAGCTAGCTAGGAATGAATCCTTGGGAATTGGGAGAGCTCTGTAAGGAGTTTACGCTCCGATAGAGAAATGACACATTCAAAACTTATGTATCTGCTCCGGCCGCAAGCAGACAGGTATAGTATGCTAGTGGTTAATAAAGTGTCATCCAGGAGATGTCCCCACGTTAAGTCTAGGTATTAAACAGATCTAGACTAGTTAGAGCTATACACAACCACATATCTAGCTAAGGTCATAAAGTCCTTTTAACTCTTTAAATTGCTATAGTGAGTAGCCAGCTGGTAAATATAGGCATCTTAGAAAACCTTAGAGGTAAGAAAAGAGGAGATAACTGAACCACATATATAAAACTGAGTTACAAATACTTATAAGGGTATGGAATTATGTAACCAAATATTGTACCCTAGAATAGCAGTGTGTGGCTATATATAACAACTTTAAAACAGGCATTACCAGCAAATGAAACTAGCAGTAAAATAAACATAGTAAGTCGCCCAGGTTACTTTAAATAGAGACTGGAGCAGATCACATACATCTAATGCAAATGACAAATTAGTGTGGCAACCAAATAAATATTTCCAACCTGAGATTATCATGAATTGGTTGTCACAATATGAAACAGTCAATATAAATGTCCCAAGCAAACATTTATCTTCCAGGGAGCAGTGTCTCTAAGTCAATTTATCCAATTCCTCTTTTTAGATGTAGGCAAGAACTTGTATACCAGGGCTTCAATGTTTCAGGGCAAGTAAAGCTTAGAAAAGATATAAGGGCACTGTCCATCTTGTTTTTTTGAGGCAGTTCCAGGTGTACTATTAGCTCGACAGTTCCTTGGTCATGCTTTCTGGTAGGGTGCAGGACATCTTCGAGCATAGACTGACTACTCTTTGTGGGTCTGTTAGAATGGAGCATCAGCGTACCACCAACGGGGAATATCAGAGGCAAAATGGGTAAAGCACTGGCTATCTCCCCTAAGTCTGGCTGCCGTTTTTTCAGTTGGCATGGATGTGCAGAGGCATAGTCCTCCATTTTGGTGTCCAGGCACTGCAGTGTGAATGGGAGCGAGGTGCGCACCTGTCGTGCCGAGTCGCAAGCCACCGCTGTCAACTCAGAAGCACTATGGGAGTCAGGGCTCAGTATCGGGAACCGTTCTGTGTTCCAGTCATAGGCAGTTGCGGAAAGCACCGGGGGTAAGTGTAGTATGGATCTAAGGTCGCTCTCCAACCTGAGGAACTGCTGCGTAGTTAGCGCCAAAATAGCTGAGTCCCAAGCTGCAACCTCCTCCATGCTGCGTGTCTATGGTATGTTGTTACTCCAACAGTCGTGCTCCAAAAAGATCCCGTGGTAGCTGAGAGAGCTGCGTGTTTCTATATAGTCCATAGAGAGTGGCTGTGATAAGGTAGATCTTAAATTAGAAAGTTGATCTTCTTGAGGAGACTGAACTGCAGGCCCGCTTCCACCGAGAGTAGGATCTGTTCATCCGAGGGATACTCTGCTCTTTTGCTCCAGTTGCCGAGGTCTCTAGAGTCTTTGGGTCACCCAAATTATTAAAGTATAGGAATCTGAACGGCCAAAAAAAAATTTTATTCAGAGATATAGCCGGAGCTAACATGATATGCGGCCGCTCAGCTCCAAAGTTGGCTCCGCCCCCCCTAACCAATGCATTTTGACCTTTTGTTAAGTAATAACCTATCAGATTTAGGGGTTATTCCCTTGGTTTCACTCAGATGTATCCTGATATTTTAGGGTCTGTTTGATGATAGATTTTCCATGTATGAATGTATCGGCCGCACAATCGAAATCATGATCTATATCATATATAACCTAGATATCTTTTAATGCATATGACAGAGTGAGTATGGATCCTGAATAAGACGTAAGAAAGCAAAGTATTATCTAAATCCAGTAGTTGGAATAACGGACACACTATTTACATTCTGTCTGAGAATCGCATATCCTGACATTTGTCCTGTGATGATATATGTCACTATTATATACAATGTAACTTGGTTATAAACACACTCCCAAGTGTAAGATTGGGTGTCTGAAATAAAAGCTGTTTACACAATAGGGGGATATTTCACACACCCCCACCAATGAAATGACGATTGGTCGTTGTGTTGAACCAATCAACTAACAGATTGATAATAAACACCGGAAGTGTGTGGATATTGCATATACAAGCGCTGAACATAAGCGCAGGGAGATATATGATTTCAATCTCTCGAGTAATATATTCACTAGGCTGCACTTACAATATAGCAATGAGTGAATTTACTACTGCCACGAACATTCTATCATAAAGTACACGAAGTTCGATACAAGGGAGGCGGAACATTATAACACAACACCATGATTGGTGTATTACAGGGGTGTGTTCAGGAAAGGTTTTAGATTGGCTAATAGAACTATGGGTGGGGTATAAATAGAAGCCGCTCTCAGTCATTCGGCTTGATAACTTTTCAAAAAACATTGAGAAAGGCCGGCTCCACGGCCGAAACGCGTTTGTTTAGGGGTTCCTTTAACCCGCTGGGTCCCTTGTAACTCAGGTATTCTATCTGTCCATTTATTAAGCCTTACGTACCAATTCTCTGCCTTGGGGTTCAGCTCCTGTCACATGAAGCCGACGTATCCAGTTATCGGCCAGGAATACAGGGGGGCTTATACCACAGGGCTTTGGTACGTTTTTTGGCTTAGTTTTAGTAGGTTGTTTTTATTTCATTATCTATCTCTGCACGGTATTGTGTGTGTAGGGGAATGTTTGATCCCCACCTACCTTTTTAATATACCTAATAAACTTCTATTGTTTTTATTACCCATTACTATAATTTCATCCACTGTTTAGATACAGGGTATCACTATAATAGGAATGTGAGTGCTATAAACCCCTCTTTTTTGTCCCCTTCTCTCCCTATCCCTTATTATAATTATAGTACCAGGGGCAGCACCAAGGTTATTGATACCTTCTTACAATTCCTGATTTAATAAGCACTGTGCCAGTTTCTTTTATTTTCTAATAATCTGGCACCAAGACATTAGCAGCAGATCCGTTAAGTCCTGCAAGTTGCAAGGGGGGGCCTCCATAGATCAGATTTGGTTTTCCAGAACATCCCACAGATGCTCAATCTGATAGAGATCTGGGGACTTTGGAGTCCAAGGCAACAACTTGAACTCTCTGTCATATTCCTCAAACCATTTCTGAACAATTTTTGCAGTGTGGCAGGGTTCATTATCCTTCTGAAAAAGGCCACTGCCATCAAGGAACACCATTTCCATGAAGGAGTGTACGTGGTCTGCAACAATCTCTAGGTAGGTGGTTTGTGTCAAAGTAACATCCACATGAATGCCAGGACCCAAGGTTTCCACGCAGAACATTGCCCAAAATATAACACTGCCTCTGCTAACCTGCCTTCTTCCCATATCCTGAGGAAACTGTGTTTGGACGCTGAGAAACACGTTGCATTTCTGCTTATGTACAAGTTATTTTTAAACATTGATATAATTTGTATATATTATTGTTTTTAATTAAAAACATATTGGCTTTTTTAATATTAACTTTTTCCTTTTGGAGTCTAATTCAACCATTTGCTGAGATCATCTCTGAAAAGATTGCAGAATACAGTGAGCTGGGACACTGATACCTCAGTATGCTCTTTTAGCGCAATATTACTGTTGTGCCAATATCATTGTGAGTATATATTCATTTTATACATTGGTGGGGCACTTTGCCTGAGTTGTCTGCACTGGGAAGCCCCCTTTGTTTTGTAAAGAGCTTGTATTGTAAGAAATAATTACATTCCAAGTTTGGGATGCTCCTGTAATTTGTAATTAAACTCTCCTATTAACAGGTGCTGACAATATAGAAATCTCCCTGGCAACCAGTTAAAATGGTAAAAAATTGACTCAACCTTTCTGTTGTGTGTCTCTGTGTGCCACACTGAGCATGGAGAAGAGAAAGAGCAGCAAAGAATTGCCTGATAATTTGAGAACTAAAATTGTGGAAAAGCATGGACAATCTCAAGGTTACAAGTCCATCTCCAGAGATCTTAATGTTCCTGTGTCCACTGTGCGCAACATTGTCAAGAAGTTTACAGCCCATGGCACTGTAGCTAACCTCCCTGGATGTGGATGGAAGAGAAAAATGTATCACAGATTGCAACAAAGGATTGTTCGAATGGTGGATGAAGGACCTCAATCAACTTCCAGACAAATTCAAGCTGACCTTCAGGCACAGGGTACAAATATGTCAGCTTGCACTATACCTCGCCATCTGAATGAAAAGGGACGCTATGGTAGGAGACCCATGGGGACCCCACTACTGGCACAGACACATAAAAAAGCCAGATCGGAGTTTGCCAAAACTTATCTGAGGAAGCCAAAATCCTTTTGGGAGAATGTGGTGTGTACAGACAAAAAAAAATTACAGCTTTTCAAGATAGCCCATCATTCTACTGTTTTCAAATTAAGAAATGAGGCTTTTAAAGAAATTAATACAGTCCCCAAAATCAAAAATGGTGGAGGTTCACTGATGTTTTGGGGTTGCTTTGCTGCTTCAGGCACTGGAAGTCTTGACTGTGTGCATGGCATTATGAAATCTGAAGACTATCAAATTTTTTTGTAGTGCAATGTAGGGCCCAGTGTCAGAAAGTTGGGTCTCCGTCAGAGGTCATGGGTCTTACAGCAGGACAATGACCCAAAGCACACGTCAAAAAGCACCCAGAAATGGTTTAAGACAAAGCACTGGAGAGTACTGAACTGGCCAGCACTGAGTCCAGATCACAATCCCATAGAGCACCTGTGGAGAGATCTCAAAACAGCCGTTGGGAAAAAGAACCCTTCCAATTTGAGAGACCTGGAGCAGTTAGTGAAAGAAGAGTGGTCCAAAATTCCAGTAGAGAGGTGTAAGAAACTCATTGATGGTTACAGGAAGTGACTGATTTCAGTTATTTTTTCAAAGGGGTGTGCAAACAAATATTAAATTGATGGTGCCAATAATTTTTGTCCAGTCCATTTTTGGATTTTTGCATGGAATGTGTCAGATTTGGCTTTTTTCTCTCCATTTTTTTGTGTCATACCAATACAAACAAAAGAAAAAAAACATGAGAATGCCTAAACATTTGTAAGTGGTGCATTGTCTAACAGAAATGCAGGGGTTCCGATATTTTTGGCCATGACTGTGTGTGTGTGTGTGTGTATGTGTGTGTATATATATATATATATATATATATATATATATATATACAGGGAGTGCAGAATTATTAGGCAAATGAGTAT